>NC_064855.1:17058316-17253316 GCF_024139225.1 Suncus etruscus
GGATTGAACCTGGGAGGGTGCAAACAAGGCAAGAACCCTCTCTGCTGTACTGTTGCTCTGGCACTGGAAAAGCAATTAAAAAAAAATCCCAGAAGGCTAGGTTTTGTTTGGGCCACACATGGTTATGTTCAGAGGTTACTCCTGGCTCTGTATTCAAGAGTTACTTCTGGTGTGGTTCGGGACCTTAAGGAATGCCAGGGATTGGACCCAGTTGTCTATGTACAAGGCAAGCTTCCTCCCACTGTACTATTGCTCCAGCCCTTAGGTTTTTTTTCTTGAGATTATTCTGACACAGCCTAGGCAATCTCTGTCATCAGCCGCATGCAGAGGTACAGGTTGAGGGCTGAAGAGAAGGAATGAGAAGAGAAAGGGATGGAGCACTCCCCAGGCATGCAGAGACCCCAGGTTCAATCCCTAGCACAGTTTGATTCCCCCATCATCACAGTGATGACTCTGGTGCCTTCCAGTTCCTGCTGGATCTGACCCTGAATGCCTCTCTCAAGTTCCCTAAGCAGTACTTAGAAGATTCTCTCCCAAAAGAAAATATAAGATTTGGGGGTCTTAGCCTCTCTGGCTTGGGATACAAACTATTCAGAGCTGACAATTCTGATAATGACATCAATACATTTGTATACAAAAGGAGTTTCTCCACTGAGGCATTTCTGTGCCTGCACTCACCTTCTGATATAAGTGGGACAGATATCTGTGGCTCCTCCTTCTAGCTAGATAGGACTAGGGCTCAGGGGAGCAGTTTTCAAGGTCACAGTCAAATTAGGCTCATGGCTGTAACCAGCAGCACCCACTTCTCTGGGTTCGCAGAAGTTTCTTCTCCTTGCCCCTCTTCCATGAGAACTGGCAGGGCTGTTGTGCTCGGGGGGCCTAAATTCCTTCTGTCTGTGGCTGTTGTTCATGAGCTATATTGGGAGCAGAATGACTTGGCAGGTGACTAGGAGAAGCGAGTGTAGAGTGTGGATGTCACGCTTTCCAGGGGCCACACCTGGAAGTAGGGTGAGCTGCCTCTGTTCTCACGTGCTCTGTGACCTATGTACTCATGGGCTGTGATGAAGTACAGGAAGTCTGGGAAATGTCCAGCTGAAGGTCCCGGGAGAGGAGGCAGATACCAAGGCTGGTTGAATCTAAACTCTGACCTTGAATCATGGTGGAATCAGTTTCAAGACCCAAGTCTCCTGATCCTAGCACAAGCCCATATCTGAGATATCCTAGATTAGGTTCTGAACCACGCATTGCAACCAATTGAATATTACCAGAAGGTGGATCATACATAGAATTTTTTTTTTTTTTGGTTTCCCAGAAGATATGTAAGTTCTGTTTTTACTGTCCTCTAGTCTGTTACATGCGCAATAGCATTATGGCTAAAAATACAATGCACATGCCTTCGTTAAAAATACCTTGTGGTTCAAAATGCTAGCCACCAGCCGAGCAATTAGCACATCTTTCATATTTGCTGGAGGAAGTCTTAGAAAAAAGGGAGGTTGTCTTTGAGGTGTACTAATGCGAGGTTCAGGGCCAGGGAGATGAGTCCAAAGGTTGAAACTCAAGCTTTGTCTAAGGAAGCCTAGGTAGAACATCCAGCACCACATAGTCCCACACCAAGCACCACCAGGAGTGGTCCCAGAGCATGGCCAGGTGTGACTTCCCACCTTCTCAAAATAAAGTGCACCCTCCTCTATGATCTCCCCTTCTACCACATTGAGTGCAGTTTTCACCTCTTTCAACAGGACACAAGCCTTGGTCCTTTTTCTAGTTTGAGAAGTCCCTGATGTTGATGAGAACATAGCAGTCATGACCACCATCACCCTGTTGCTGTTGGGTGGTACAGTCAGTTTATCCCCGCCACCCCCCCAATAATCCTCACACTCACTTGAAAGCAGGTAGGATTGCCCCGTTGGTCAAAGTAATTCTGTACTCTCAGAGGTGGTGGAAAAGGGAGGGATGGGAGTAGGGGAGCTTCTAGCATCATGTCTCCCATTACTCTCATGCTCTCTGGACTGGAGGCAGTGGGTTGACATAATGGGACATAGTGGCATCATAGTTCTGGAAGCATCTGGAAGGTGGTGAGGTGCAAAATCACCCCACATGCTGTATCTCAAACACCAAGTGAATGAGTCTGAATCAGGTTCATGCAAAAAATAATCAGACTAGGGTGAGGCTGAAATATGTGTAGTCTGGTAGATCCCTAGTATGGAGAGCTCCCACTGCCTGCCAGAACTGTCTTTTCTGTTGAGTACAGAGACCAACCCTTGCTGGGGCTTCTATTCTGAGCCTGTCCCACCCAGGTTTCCATATAAGACTATCTTTGTTTTGGGTGAAACCAAGTTGTGAACAAACAGATACAAGGAAACCAGGGATGATCTTTGTTTTGGGTAAAATAAGGTGTAACCTAACAGTAAGGGTGGGCCTGGACCCACCTGGATAGTGGCATTGGTGAGCACATCCCTGGATCACTCAGAAGCAAAGGGACTTTGAGCTCTGTTACTACATAGGAGCCCAGCATGGTTTCTTGGGAAGTTCTGGGGTTAGCTGCATGGTTAGGCAACTCCTTCCAAGTGTTTGGAATTCGATGCCCCTCCATAGCCTCTGCAGATGGAGAGTGTGGTCCTCACCTTTTGGCTTGCCACTTAGTTTCTTTCCCTCTTTCCTTCCCCTTGACCTCACCTACCGAACTACACACAGCTCTTTGCCCATTGTTTCTGCCCAACTAGTTTCCAAACTACCAGATTTCTGATAATCCACCCTCATTGCTCTCTATACTCTGTCTGGAATCCACAAGGCTACTCCTTAGGATACAAATGTTTCAGCCATCCATTCCTTTGTGGCCTGCCCCAAAAGCCCATTTGCAAGGTTGCCTCATTGCCAGCCTTCCTGCTGCCACTTTTGAGGCATCCCTACATTTCTCCCCTCACCTCCTCATCCTCTGTGCCTTGGTACATTCTTCTGCCAGTGCTCTGCCCTCTTCATTCAACTGTGAGACTCATGGCAGGCAGAGAGAGGACCAAGCTTTCTTCAGATAGAGCATGAGCGAACTAAGGAGAACTGAAAACTACACCAACGAAACACTTAGCCCGGCATCTGCACTGATAGTTCTGTGACTGCTTCCTGCCAGCCGCAACTTGGTGGTCTCCTTGGGTTTATCCAATGGGACCTCAAATCAGAGAACTTTGAAGTGTGTGTGTGTGTGTGTGTGTGTGTGTGTGTGTGTGTGTGTGTGTGTGGTATGAGGAGGCATACTCAGGCCACCAGTGGGCTCACTTGACAGCTAAAAAGCCAGCTGGGCAGCGGCATAGCAGGGCGTCCCAGCTGGAGATCTCTTGGCACCAGGCCACACGCAGCCCTTCCACGCCAGGCCAAACTGTAGGCAGGAGCCAGTGGAGAAAGTAATAGATTGGAACCAGGATGCTCAGGTTAAGTGGGCCGCTTGGTGCAGCTCATCCATAATCCTGCTGGAGCCCAGAGAACAATACGTTAATTAGAGTCGACAGAGCGCTCCCAGCAGCCATCCATCCTGCCCGCGTCCATGCCGCCTTCCCCACGGACACGCTGGCCCACTCCCTTCTCGGAAAGAGATTTATTCATTATCAATGTTTGTCTGTGAGAGGAGCCTGATGTGAAGACCAGGAGAGTCCAAGAGGGATGGGGGGAAGAAAACGGACCGAACAGGGCCTGCTAACAGGGGACAGAGTTTGGGAGTGGGTGGGAGGGAGGTTTCTAATTAACAGGAGGAGGCTGGACTGGGGAAGGAACCAGGAGGAGAGCAGCCATGGATAGGTCTGCTAAGTGGGCCTGGTGAGCTCAGTAGCTTTGGACTTGTCTGATTTTAAACCTCACCCAATGAGGGCAGGAGGAGAGGAAGAGGACAGATGAGGCCCATTTATTTATTGTCCATCCACTCTGGGACTCATCCTTCTTTAGCAGGTGCTCACAGGCAGTATCGATGATCAGCTGACTCTGACAGTGCTGAGATTAAGGCAGGTAACAGTAAAAGGTGGCCCAAACTATGAACTACAAACTGGGGGCGAGAGGCCTGGAATTCAGGTGCCCTGCTGGAACTCCTGGAAAGAAAAGGAGAATGTGGTGTTTTGTCTGGGCCCACTATCTGTGAAATGTAGGGGCCCTTTTTAGGGATAGTTTTGGGCCACACCTCTAGTATTCTGGACTGCTCAGGAATAACCTCTGGCATGCTCAGGAGGATTGGCACCAGGAAAGGGCTGCACCCTATCCCATAACAGGCCAGCTACTTTCCTTACCACATAAAAGCAGCTCCTGCAGCTGTGAATTCCTTGAATTTACAACATCAATTCCTTTGGGAGATACAGAAGCTGGGCCTCTGTTGTAGGGTGATCCCCAGGCAGGCCCAGGTACAGTCCTGTGTCAGACCTGACTCCCTCACTTCATGCCTGAGGAGCCTCCATCTCTCTCTGGGCTTTCCCTTTCAACCTCTGCACCTCATCTCCAGCAGTTTCTCTGTGTCTTGGGCCAGACACTAAGGTAGATGGAGTGGGGCAGATTCTATGGGTCTTGGGTCCAAGCAGCCAGTGGTGGTAAGGGTGGTGAAGGCTGGGCTAGTCCCTCCTGACTCGGAGCTGCCAGACCAGACTCAGGGTAAGGCCAGCGTAGGAGCATAAAGGCCAGAATATGCAGAATATCCCTACCCTTCTTGGCACAAGGGTGCCCGCTTTCATGCAGCAGGGGCCCTCCCTCGCCTGTTTCGGGAAACTCAGGCTGTTGGAACATCTTCTTTAGAGCTGAGTGGATCCTTCCTGCATCAGTTAGGGTCCCTCAGAGAGACAAATCCAGTGTGTGTATATTTATGTGTGAGGGGGGATATTTGTGTGTATGCATGTTTATATACATGTGTGTTTTTATGTGCACATGTGTTCCTATCTCCTCGCATCTATTTCCAAATGTCTGTATGAAATGCGCTTTCTTAAAATTAATTGGTTCATGGGATTATGGAAGTTGAGAATCCTAAGATCTGTGGTGAGTGGGAGAGCCCGTGGCTAGTTTGTTTGAAGCCTGGCACAGGCTCAGATCTGGCTGTGCCAGCAGGAGCACATAGCTGTGGGCACTGCCAGGCAGGAGCAGTTCTCTGCGCTTTACGAGAGGGCCTGGCTAGGCCTTTGGCTGATGGGACATGGCCCACCCACCCGAGGGAAGCCTGGGCCGTCTGCTTTGCTCTAGCTGCTCATTTCATTCTCTGTCTCAAATCAGGACTACCCACATGTTGGCATGTGACTTCCCATCCTCACTGCTTCCTGACCCCATCCTCAGGAGACTTGCTTTTCCTTGGACTCAGGGTGTCCTGTCCAGTGAAGGCCTCTGGGTTCATCACCTCTACATGTCTCTTACTCCTTTGGGGTCCCTCTAGCGTCAGAGTCATGTTCCAGCACCTCTGCACCTACCTGGGGGAGCCTCTCAGCTCAGGCCTTTCCAAGGCCTTCTTCCCTAGGCAGTGAGAGCCTCAGTCTCCATTTTGGTCTGCCTCTGGGGCCTCAATGATGGTCCCCATCATCTGTGCTCCGGACTGATCATGGAACGGGGGCTGAGAACCCACCGCGTGGGAAAAGTAAGGTAGAGTCCAGCCCTGGAGCCTTCTGTCCCCCACTTCTCCCTTGGTCCCCACAGAGGGAGTTTCAAGGGGCTCCCTCCTTCATTGTCCCCCCAGGTTTTGCATGCCTCACCTTTGACATGGCCAGACATGCCTTATCTCTGTCTCATCCAGAAGGATGGTTGGCTTCACCCTCGGAGTCATGAATTGTCAGCTATAGGAGTCCAACTAGGCTCCAGCTTGGGGTACCTCTGAACCTCCTCTTTCTGTTGAGTGTCTCAGCAGGCACAGCATAGTATTGCTTTAGGGGCCAGGGTCATGTGTGCTCAGACCCCCAAAGCAGTATTGGGTACTGCTCTGGGGCCCTGACCACTCACCCTAACTCCCCCAAATGACCTTTAATAGCAAGGGAATGAGGAGGTCGGGGAGCTGCCAGCAGTGATGTCCTCAGTTGGGGTGGGAAGGATGCTCTGTGCTGGTGAACTGAGCTTGGGGTTCCTTATTTTGGGGGCACTAGGAAAGGTGGGGACTCAAGCACCTCACCACCACAGCCCCAGCCATCCTTCAAAAATATTGGAGCCTAACAGGGAAGGGGAGGATAGTGGGAGGGAACTTTTGCACAGTGTACTGGACCCCTTTTCCTATGTGGGATGCACACTCCTGCCCTCTAAGAAGATACTAGAGAGAAAATAAAACAATTTTCCAGTGATCTTGCGTGCTTTCTTCTTGGTTCTCTCTGGGATGGAGAAGGAGCCGCCAACAAGAAGCCCATCTAAAATCTCAGCCCATGAGAGAGGAAGACTGATGGGAGATGAGTTGCCCCTAATCTGAGGAAACTGAGCTGGGGGGAGGGGGGAGCTCTGTACTCAACTTGCTCAGAGAAGTTGCCTCTCTAGCAGGGTTCCACAGATAGTGGATTCTCAGGAATGGAACTTTCAGGAACATGGAGAAGCTGAGGGTGCTGAGTGGGCTTGAGGGTCCTTAATTAGCTGCGGTGATGGAGACCTCCCTACCTTTCCTGGAACAGCTCCTGTGGGAAACATGGGCCTAGGAATAGCTCCCAGACCTCATTCCCCCAGGGCTCCTGAGACCTTCTCCTCTTTGGGGGGGAAATGCTGAGTGTCTTTCCATCCTCAGATTTCCCCCACCCCCTGGGCATTTTGGCTTGAGCCTAGTGGCAGCCCCAGAGGGACAAGGCTCAAAAGTTCCTTCTTGGCAGAGCTTTTCCTCTCCTCAGCCTGGCTGCAAGCCGCCTGCATTAGGGGTCCGCACCGCCTTTATCTTCCCAGCCTACATCCTCGCTTCTCAAGGGCTGAGCATATGGCAGGCGCTTAATCACCATGTGGGGGGAGCGGGAGGGAGGAGAGGGGGGTGGGTCTTGTTTGTTTTGTCTCCTAGACAATGGATCCCCTAAACCCTTCCTGAGAATCTTCACTTCTTCCCAGCTAAGCAGTTCCCTGGGCTTTGGAGCCACCTCCTGATTTTGGTCTCTTTACCTAGACCCCCCACCCACCTCTGTTGTCTTTCCTGCCCAGAAAATCTGATATGTTACTTCTCTGAACCCCAGTTTCCCTTCTGTCAAAGGGAAAACTGAGTTCGAGTTCAGTCAAGCGGTCTTGTCCTCTGGCCAGGACTAGGGATGGGGATTCTTCAGCATGGTGGGGTACTCAAATTCAACCTGTGTGCAACCCCCTGCTCTTTACCTTTTGGTTATTTCTCCTGGGTACTGACAACTCAGATGAGTCCTTTTGTTTATTTATTGTTTTGGTTTGGGGGCCATGCCCAGCAATGCTCAGGGGTTACTCCTGGCATTGAACTCAGGAATCAGTCCTGGCAGGGCATGGGGGCATGGGGGGCCCATCTAGGATGCCAGCAATTGAACCCTGCACTGTTTCATGCAAGGCAAGCACTCTACTTGCTGTACTGTTGCTCTGGACCCACACACATGATTCTTAACAGGCTTGGTCTCGATGCATATAGCTTAGGAGGCATGCGACTTAGCAGAGTTCAGCAAGCTTTTGTAACCAGAAAATCAAAGACTTGAACCCAGGTTCCTCATGGTATTTGAGCCCCACCTTCTTTCTTCTTCTGTGCCAAGCTTCTCCCCATTAAAGGCAGATTGGAGGAAGGAGGACCTTGATGTAGACTCAGAGCTCAGACTCAAGTGATTTGGATCCATTGACCTCTGGAACAGGGAATAGAAAATTGTCAAGGTTCCATCTTTTCCTGAGATGGGTTTTGAAAATCTTTCCCTTGCCTTCTAAGGTTTCTCTCACCAACAGCCCAGCCCAGGGATAGTGCCAAAAAAGATGTGGCTTTTCCATAGAAACTGATGGGATGCATGCATGGTAGAGCAAGTAGAGGAGGGTGTCTAGAAACCAGGCAGAACCCTACAGGGGAGAGAGGCATGTCAAGACAGAAATCAGCATTAGCTGACTTGCTAGGGACATGAGTGGTGCCCAGGTCTGAGCTGGGCAGAATTCTGCAGAATTGTCAATACCTCAAGATGAGAGTTTCCAGACACTTAGCAGAGTCGGGAGGAAGGCAGAGGAGGGTTTGTTTGCTGGCAAATGGGAGAAGAGGTGTGTGTGTGTGTGTGTGTGTGTGTGTGTGTGTGTGAGAGAGAGAGAGAGAGAGGGAACGAGAGAGAGAAGGAACGAAAGAGAGAGAGAAGGAATGAGAGAGAGAGGGAATGAGAGAGAGAGGGAGTGAGAGAGAGAGAGAGAGTGAGAGAGAGAGAGAGAGAGAGAGAGAGAGAGAGAGAGAGAGAGAGAGAGAGAGAGAGAGAGAGAGATGGTGGTGAGTCAAGAAAAGCTTCGCCTGGCACCTTTGGGTTTCTTTTCTGAACTCATCTTCCCCAGCAGCCCCCACCTCAGCCTGCCCCTTGGTTTAAGTCCAATAACTTTGGTTCCCAGTTGCCTCCTGCCTGCCATGTTCCAACTCAATCATTCTTTGAAATTGGGAGCTGGAGCTAAAACGCCTTTGCCCTGTAACAGGATTTCCACAGTCTCCACAGCCGCAGCGAGCTCGCCTCATCACCTGCTGTTGTAATCTGCACCGCTAAGCCCTAGGCTCCAGGCACAGAGCTTAGCTGGCCGGGCTGATTCCAGTTTGCTCTTCCTGGTGCCCAAGCCCACCTTTCAGGAAGGGATATTAATCCACTCCCCACTAGCTCTACACACAGAGACATTTCAAAGGAAATACAAATGGTAGGGGGGCGTCCAGAACCCTCCTGGGAAGGGTGAAAGAACCCGGGAAGTTCCTCCAGAAAACCCAGGCCTTGGAATCTGTGACTCTAACCTTTCTTTCCCTTCTCCTGGGTGGGGGCATTGGTAAGAGCCAAAGTGGCTTTGTCTGGAAGTTTCTATTTCCTGTGTGCATGGGCCATGTCTTGGCGTGTTCCCCAGGAGAGTTGGCTCTGCTGATGGGTGATGCCTGATGACAGGGCTGGCTGCTTGTGTCAACCTAACCCCTAGGAGCTTTTTCTGTTAAGACGGATTGGGGTCTTTATGTCCTTCTCTTCTGTGTCAGCACCTGTGACTTCTGAGGGCCAGAGCGCCTGGAGGGTGCACGCATAGGTGCATTTTGAATGGATTTGTGATGATTACTCACTAAAGTAGGACTGCTGCAGGCACCCCGGAGAAGGGAAGATCCCATTTCCACATGTGTTAGTGGAAAAACAAACCTAAAGCAGGAGGGCGAATGTGTGGGGGGCCAGGGAACTTGCATGTACACACACGTTCTGGCCTGACGCCCGCCAGCTGTGCTTTCTAGGTAGTACGGCTCATGCTGGCAGGCAGGCAGGCCTCCTCCTGCCCAGTGGGAAAGGTGTGGAATTGAGGCGATGTGATTTCTGGGGACGCTAGAACTGAGTTCCCTGGTACTGAAGCCAGAGCCATGGCCGCCCGGGCAGATATCAACAAAGGGACACTTGTGTCCACAGAAGTCCTTCAGGCTCCCCTCCTCTGATGTGTTCAGTGTACCCCAACCCACATCTGCCCTGAGCCCAACCCCACGGTGGTGGGTGGAGTGTGAGGTCACTGCATTTTTAGCCTTGGCAGTCACTGCCCAGCACTGCCCCTATAGGTCCTAATTCTGACTCCAGAAACTGGTGGACTCGGGGTTGCATAGTGCTAGACTCCTCTCTGTCTGCTTGCCCTTCCTTCCGGCCCTTCTTTCCCACTGGAGTGTGCTCTCCTGGGCCTTGCTGATAAATCCCATAAATCTCTGATTCCCAAAGAGTGGGGCCTGGTACATGGAGGCAGCTACTCTGCTTCCATCGGTGAGGCCATGGGCATCCCTTCCTTGAGAAACTGTTTTGGCATAGGGAAGAGATTGGATGCTAGCTAGAGCCTCACTCTTTCAGGAAAGTAAGCCCTGCTCCCAATGGCAAGTCCTCAACCCCAATGATAAGGCCCTGTCCTTCTTGCAGCAGAATTTGCCCCCTTGGAGGCTCCACCTTGGTTGATCACAAGGCCCTATCTCTGATTGGTCAGACCCCACTTTTTCCTGATGACCAGGCCCTGCCCACAATGAGCAGACCCCACCACAATGGTCAGGCCCCACCCCACATATACCAGGCCCCGCCCACAACGACCAGGCCCTCCCCTTTGTGGGAAAAATCCCATTTTCTTAGAAGAAGTTCCACCTTCCCTGAGCACAAGGCCCCAACTCTGACTAGCTAGATGCCACTTCTGGAGTTCAGGGTCCACCACCAGCAACAGGCCCTGCTCCCAGTGACCAGACCCATCTCCAACAGGCCTGTCACGTCCGATGAGCCAGATACTGCATCCAGACAGACCCAGTCGAGGGGCCCCCAAGAAGATGAAGCAGTCAGGGGTCCCAAAGCAACAGTGCCTTTAGATCGAGGCGCCTTCCAGCAGCTGGGACTGCGACGGGAGCTCGCTTTATTAGATCCCATTATAAATGGATGATTTGCCATCTCCGAAGATAAATGGGAAACTTAATGCAGAGGTATCCTGTCTGGGGAAACTGGAGAGTTATGGATGTTAGCTTTGTAGCTTTATGAAAGCGCTTTCTTATGGAAACTGAAATGACCAAGATTAGATTGAATTAGTATGTACTGGTAGGAGCTTTTTCTCCCCCGATCCATCTTGATTTTTATTTTTTATTTTTTTAAACGGGAGAGATTTGCCTCCTGTGTGCGCATTTCATAAAAATGCAAATCCCAAGTTTCAGTTTGGTAATTAGCCTGGTTGCCTCCCTGTGCTAACGAGCCAGCTGCCCAGCTGGGTTTCTGTGGACTGGCACGACAGCACCCTCTGCTGGCATCCCCCAGGGGTGGTGTCTGCTCCCTTCTCTCACTCCCAGATAGATCCCTTGAACCTGTACGTACTCTCCTTCCAGCTGCTGGAATCCTGCCCTTTTCTTCTTAGGGCTTCACCAAGCCCACACAGACCTACTGGTGCCCCCTCGAGTTCTGGCCAGTGACTAAACGCAGGAGGAGTCTGAGTCATACCTCCCACCTGCCTCAAGGGCTGCAGAAGGAGTCAGGCAGGTGGTCCACCAGTGCATCCCAGGTGCATTGGCAGGGTTGGAAGGTGCTTCAGACTAAATGGGACAGGTTCTGCCATGCTTTCCTGGCTCAGGGCTCTCCCCTGGCTCTGGAGAGGTCCGGGGTGTAATGGGGACCTGCTTCCTGCTCCAGGTGACGTGGGTGGCTCTGCCTCTCCTGTCTCCTAGCCTTGGCTTGCCCACCATGGTGAAGAAGGCAAACAAACTGTTCTTCTATCCAAGGTGGCAGAACGACTTGGCCCCAGTCCTGCCCTCTTGTGGGCTTCCATGGTTATGTTACCAGCAGTTCCTGCTGGCCGAGTATGTGGGAAGGAAGTGGAGCTGAAATCTCTTAGCACATGCTGGGGAAACCAGAGCTGCCCATCAAGTTGCTGTGAACCTGGCGGCTCATCCAGCTTGACTGTTCATGATATTATTGCCCTGTGAGTGAAGGGAGCCCTGATCCTCTCCCACCCCAGGTATGCCTTAGAGACAGAGATCTCTGTCTCAAAGGCAGACAGTGTCGAGCAAGGATGTGTATCTTCCGTGCCAAGCCCACCTGCCTTTATACCCTTCTTCGACTCCTTTCTGCTCTGCAATCTGTGTCCACCTCCTTCCCTCTCTGAGTTCCTTCTGGGTCAGAACTTTACAGCATATGCTCAGGTGTATGCAGGGCCTCCAATGGGCCCCTGAGTGTTGGGCTGGGGAGTCGCTGAGCCCTGAAGAGGCCTAGGTAGGCGATTGTGTCCCTGGCTTTCCTTCAGCTGGCAGAAACTGGCACTCTTTGGACCCAGGAGAGGAACATATATCACTGATTTCCCATGTGCATGAGAAACGGGGTAAGTGGTTTTGAGATGATCTCAGAAATGTTTTCTGGGAGTGGGAACAGACCTACGACTCTTTGCTTCAGCAGTTGTTCTTCCTGAGTATGCCTGCACCTTTCAGTGATGTTTCTCCACCAAGGCACCTCAGCATTGCATACACCAGGAACTAGGAATGTGCTGCGGTGTGTGATTGTGCACACACAGAAAGCTGGAGCATGGTTTGTGCTTGCCTAGAAAGCCAGGGCACAATGCTTGGGACCAGTGGCACAACTCCTAAGTACCAGAATGAGTCAGGATTTGTCCGGGGCTCTGTCCAGTCTCATGTCACATCACTCATGTCCTTCACCAATGAACAGAGTGTATACATATGTATGGCGTGTGTTGTGTGTGACATGTATGATGTGATGTGTGTGGTATGTATGCAGTATATGTATGGTGTATATAGGATGTGAACTGTGTGTGTGGCATATGTGGTATTATTGCGTATATATAATGTGTATGGTATGGTACTTTCGTATATGCATGCTGTGGTATATATGATATGCATCTGGGATATGTGTGGTGTGTATTGTGTTATATGTGATGTCCGTGGTATCTGAGTGTGGTTTATTATAGATTATATGTGTGTTGTGTGTGGTATATGATGTCTGCTATAATTGTGTTGTCTGCGGTCTATGGGGTGTGCCTGGTATGGTATATATGGTATGTTTGTGGTGTGTATTTGGTATCTGTGTGTTTGGTTTGAATGCATTTCTCTTCTTGCTGTGAGATATCTCCATGACTGGTCCCAGACCCTTACATATGATGGACTCTGTCTCTGTGTGTGTTTGTATAAGTGTGTGTGATGTGGGGGTACAGGAAGTGACCCTGGATCTCAGGTCAGAGCTGACTTATGCTTTGTCTGGGCATAGCAAATGGTTGTGTGAAGTCTCACACCAGCACTGAGCCACAGGTGAGCAGAACCCGAGCAGCTGAACCTTGTGTTTTAAGGACTTGTGGAATGGGGGCGCTTATGGGGCCAACTGTTGAAGATAGTCCTGAACACACAGATCTTTTGACCTGTTGTGCTCTAATCTAGAGAAAAAAAAAAAGTTCAGGTTGGTCCCTGGGCCTCTGTGGTCCAACAGGCTACAAAGGCTTCAGGAAGCCAATCAGGCAACCCTGAGGCAGACAAGTCCAGCATCCACCAGCTAGCCATGCCTCTGGGCTCTCTGCCTTCTCTACCTCCTTGCTGGGGCTCTTGGAGCTTGTAGCCTTTTTCTCCTTCATGCAAGGGGTTAGTGTCAGACAGCCCTAAATTGGACTTTGCTCCATCTCCTACCGTGTAGAACCTAGAGGAGGAGGCCAGCATTTGCTTATTTATCTTTGTCCCAGGTACCATCGAAGGCTTTGGGAAGGTGGAGGGGGTGACTACGGAAGACAGGGCCTGCTTGGGAAGGCACCCAAATAACAGCTATCTTCTAGAAAATCTGCCTAGATTAGCAGGAAGAGCCTATGCAAAGGCCCTGGTACATGAAGAAGGCTGTAGTACAGAATGAGGCAGGGAGGAAGCAGGGACACTGGCACGAAGATGGTTGCAAAGGTCCAGACAAGTTCTGATGTTATGACTGTCATCAGCCCCCCTGAGTTGTCAGCACCCTCCAGAAAGACCCCCGGCATTTCCGATAGGGTGGATATGAAGGCTGCATGCGTGAGGACTCCACATGCTGGGCCAGGAGTTGACTCAAAGGGCTGAGCACACCCTATACATGTGGTAGATCCAGATTCTATATGTGGCACGGCAGGGTCCCCCAAACACTTCTAGGTGTGCAAACCTGAGTAGGGAGAAAACCCAAAGTACTCAATCTTGCATACTTTTGTTTCCCTGCAATTGGATACCAGCCACCCCTCTAGTTCTTGCAGCGTAGCAGCTAGTCTGTGGGATGAATCCAACAGGTTCAGGAATGAGAAAGCCTCAGGGACCCCACACTCTCCTCCTTGTACCCTGTGGAGAAGGTTTCCTGGTTTTGCAGACCTTCAGGGCTCAGATGCGTTGGGTTCTGGGGTGACTTTTCACAGTCCCGGAAGAGGGGCGGGTGAACCCAGGGTTTCCTAAGTTCTTTGCAATGAGTGGCTGAGATGAAACAGAGAAAGCCCAGGTTGGCAGGTCAGGCTCACTTCCAAGCCCATGGCTGCTGCTCTCTGCCCAGGAGTGAGTGTTGGGGGAGTCTTCTCAGTGCTGGAAATGGCTCCCAGGAGCCACATCCACAGCCTCTGATGACCCTGATGACCCTGTAGGGGACCCCCACCCCCTTTCCTCCTCTGCCCAGGTGGCAGAAGGACTTTTATGAACTCCTCTGCAATCTCGTCCCTTGAGGCCTTTGCCTTGCTCCAGACCAGCTCTGATACACACATATATCTTAAAAAGGAAAAGAAAGAGAGAGAAAGCGATTTCATTTCATTGCCAAACTATCCACTTTAAATACCCTTTTTATTACAGTATCTGCATAGTAATACTAATAATAGATCTTGTTGGCAGCTCTAATGAGGCTGGAGAATATAAGGTTTCCAATAAAGTTAATTGTTGCCTTTAATATTCTCATACATTTATACATGGTAAATCTTTAAAGGAGCAAAAACACTCCATTTCGTCCCTGTTAAGCAGCTGGTTTGTACCCTGGATGGAGACGAAGTGCAGCAAGGGCTGGGGCCTTCGCTCTCAGATACCTGAGGTCTCATTCTCTAAACTCAGTTTCTTTCCCCACCACTGTGAACTGGAGAGACTTTGGCTTTGAGCACAGATGGGACCTCCTGGCTAGGTAGAGGCGTCGGCCACACTTGAGCAATGAACTTCTCTGGACCTTAGTTTCTTTGTCCCTAATTTGAGATTTGTGTATTTAAAGCTCAACAGATCTGTGGCATTCATCCATGCTCTGCATTTACTGTCATTAAAACACACACACACACACACACACACACACACACACAACAAAACACAATTAAGCACAATTGTTTCATTTGCCAAACGTGTTCCATCATTGTTCGCCATGAAATGAATCGGGGTGTATCTGAGCTTGTCAGCAAGCTGACATTTTTTTCTGTGACTCAGTTCCTGGAGGTGAGTCTTCTCTCTGTGAGACCAGGTCAGGAGTGGGGAATTCTTGGTGCCGTGCAATTTCTAGTAGCCGGTGTGACTCTTGTCTCTGTGACTGTTCCCCACCTACATCTCCCTCTTCCAGGCTTTCTTGTGTCTCTGCTCACTTGTCTCTGGAGTCCCTGCTGCTGCTCAGGGGTGCAGGATTGACTTTGGCAGTGACACAGATGTCCAGAAGGGGAGATTGGCTCCCCAGATCTTGGATCAGGCACTCCCGATTCCCATCCCTTCTCCCAGTGCTCAGCAATCTTTCTCACTGTTGACTTTCACGGGGGAGCATTTGGCTCCATCTCCAGTCTCCAAACAAAGGAGAAGGTACATCTCACCGTTTATTAGAGAGCTCAGCCCGTGCTGCATTGACAGCTCCATCCCGTGTCTGACATTTACAGTGTTTGTCTCACAGGGGGTGCTGGGTGAGTGGAAGGAGGCGCACCCCACACCCTCTCATCTTCCTAATCCCACCAAAGGGCAAGAGGGCCAGAAGATGGACCAGGTTTGGGCCAGGCCTGGGAGATTCGTGTTTTAAGAATCGGATCAGCAGCAAAGCAAGCCGGCCCTCCCCGACCTCCCCACCCAGCCCGGGTTCTCCTCTCCACATCAACGCCTCTCCCGCTGGCAAGTGGTAAGAAATACTATGTGACAGGATGGTTGCCATGGCAACCCTCATTTCCAGTTAAACAACCGGGCACTGATGAAAGGAAGCTGTTTGCTTTGGTTAAAGGGTTGGTGGGGAAGCGTGGGGTGGGGGGACTCTGCATGGCTTCCTCCCGCATTTTGTGTTCTTCCTCCTCTCCTGTCTTATTTTTTAGGGAGTGGGTGCGGGGTGGCAGAATCTCGACCCAGGCTGGACCAGAGGAGCCAGGCAGGGTGTGTCTTCGGCCTGCAGCCACCATTCATTCACTTCCTGGGCTCTCTCTGCCTGCCTCTTGTCCCCCTTCTCCTTGGTCTCAGAAGTGGGACCTGTTGGGGCAACAAAAGCAATGGGCTGCTGGAGGACCCTGGGTCCCAACAGGTGGTTGGGTAATTAAGTGAGCTTTATGCACACAACACTGTTTTGCCTGATGTAATTGCAGTTTCCATATAAATAATTCACGGGAAATTATTAGAGTGAGGACATCGCCCGCCTCCTCATAATTTGCTTAACCGAAATAGGCTCTTTCATCATCTGCGTTGATTTGCCTTAAGACCATGCACTCAGCATCCTTCATCGGCCTGCTCCTTGGAACACGAGAATGCAGAATTTAATTAAGTTATGCAAATAGGGCATCCCTGGTCCTGAGAGAGGCAGGGCTTGTGCCCCGCAGGGCTGGGATTGGGGGGTGAAGTTGCTTCTGGGATGGGGAGAGAGAAAGGGTCTCCCTGTGCTCCAGGTGATGGGCAGCTGCTTGGGAAGGGGGACAGGTCTTCCCTGGTGGTAGTGAAGGAAGAGGAGGAATTGTAGCTCTGGGTACTTAGGGTTTGAGAAGCTCACTCAGAGCTTGGGGTGCAAGGGGGCAACCTCTCATTGACCAATGGGGTGACTGGGTTCAGTTTTTTAACTTTAGGACCCTCCACAAAGAGGCAGGCTCAAAAGATTCCATCTCCTGGGATGGAAGGGCAGAAGCTCTGGGAGGGGGCAGCCTTCAGCCAGGACCCACCCCTTAACCCCCAGGGCTCAGTGAGCAGCCCAGCCGTAGTCTCCCCAATGATTATTACTCTTCCTCTTCCGGTGGTTGCGGTTAATTAGCCATATTAAACTCTCTCGCCTGGGACTCCCTTTGGTCCTGATGGAAAGAGCAGGCTGAGTGGAGCCTGCCCCAAGGCTGCTGGGCGGGTTAAATGGCTGACTTCCTCCATAAATTATCCCAGCATTTGGCTTTCCTGGGCCCTCCAGTGCCTCTTGGGTAAAATGGGGCAAAGGGGGCTAGTGCTGGGGCATCTCTTGAGGTTGGTGAAGACGTATTAAGAGCCCCAGACACCTGTTCAACCTGCAGCCTAAATGCATCTGCTGGCCATGCTTGCCCCCCCATACAAGAGAACAGCACCCTTTCTCTGCCACCTCCCCCAGCACCCCTCCCAGCAACCCCCCCCCCCAAGCCTGCTACCCTTTGTCTCATGCTTTATGCTCTGGGATCAAAGGATCCAATGAACTCATCCACCCTGAGGTATAAGTGGCTGATGAGCTTAAAAGCTCTCCTCCTCTCTAGGAGACTGTCATTTTAAGGGGATAAAATGCTTAATTTGTCTTAAACCGAAGGTTCGGCACGCTAATGGGAGCGTTCTGCAAACCTGTAATAGAGCAGCGAGGTGCTTCCCCGCCTCTCCCCGCAGCGCGAGGCTTCCTTGCAAGGGAAGCCCTGGGTCTTGGCCCCAGAGCTGGTGGCTAGTGCTTTGAGTTCCATTGCTGAGACCCTGAGCTCACTCCATGATGAAAAGCATCCAGCGAGCACTGACTGCACACCTGTTACTGCCACTTGTACCTGGGTGACCACAGAGGACAAAAAGGAACACGCAATTTCTGCCAGGATTGAACTAACAGCAAGTGAGGAGAGGGCTGGAGATAGTTCAGGGGTAATGCACTTGCTTTGCATACAACCAAAAATGATCCCCCAAAGAACTGTCCCCCCCCCCACAGCTAGTGGTAGTGACAATTATGAAGCAATGACAACATTTGTGACTCTGTTGCTTGACCTACTATAGCAATGCTTCTCAATTATTTTCTGTCATGCACCCCTAGGAAGAGGAAAACATTTTTCATGCCCCCCCACGCGACTGTAAATAGTATCTTTATTAAAAAAAACTTTAACCTGCAAAACAAAAATATATAAAATAATTTGAGCTGATTTTTTTTTGTTTGTTTTTGGGCCACACCCGGCATTGCTCAGGGGTTCCTCCTGGCTCTGTGCTCAGAAATTGCCGCTGGCAGGCACAGAGGACCATATGAGATGCCAGGATTTGAACCACCATCCTTCTGCATGAAAGGCAAACGCCTTACCTCCTTGCTATCTCTCTGGCCCTTGAGCTGATTATTATTATTATTATTATTATTATTATTATTATTATTATTATTATTATTATTATTATTTTTGGTTTTTGGGCCACACCCGGCATTGCTCAGGGGTTACTCCTGGCTGTCTGCTCAGAAATAGCTCCTGGCAGACACGGGGGACCATATGGGACACCGGGATTCGAAGCAACCACCTTTGGTCCTGGATCGGCTGCTTGCAAGGCAAACACCGCTGTGCTATCTCTCCAGGCCCTTGAGCTGATTTTTTAACCAGAGGTGATGTCTGGATTTATGGTGACAAGGAACACATTTTTCAGTGCATAGCTTTTTGAAGTGGGGTTTGAAGCAGGACACAGCAACTCTCAGCTCCAGAGACATATAGAGACATAAATTCGGGGCTTAGCTTGTTATGACAGTGTTTGCTGAGGTCAAACGCGCCCCCCCCTTTATGGAGTCTCTAGCCCCCCCTGGGGGGCACGCCCCACTATACTATATAGTATTATGCATTGCAAAAAAAAAAAAAGAAAAGAAAAAAAGAAGGGCCAGATCAATAACACAGTGGTAAGGCATTTGTCTTGCATGTGGCCAACACAGGATGGACCTTGGTTCGAATCCTGGCATCATATGGTTCCCAGAGCCTGCTACGAGTGACTTCTGAATGCGAAGCCAGGAGAAACCCCTGAGTGCTGCTGGGTGTGACCCAAAATCCCATCCCCCCCAAAATACCCCAAAAACAAACCAGGCGCAGAGCCTTATTTGCCACCCTGAGCTTCTCTAGGAGTGATTCCTGAGTAAAGCCTATATGTCCCCCACCCAAAAAAACAGGGAGCACTAGGGAGTGGGGGGGACTGAGGTGAGTAGGGGGTGGGACGGAGGTACCTACAGGTGCAGGAGGGGTGAAGTGAGGTGAAGCACTTTCCCAGCAGAGGGAAGGGCACAGCTCCCAGACTGCCAAAAAGTCTGGTGTTTTGGGGACTGAATCATCATAAGTGGCTGGAGGGTGGTGGGGGAGAGGAGGTGCATTTGGAGAAGTAGCAAAGGTGGGGGCCTGGATCCTGACAAATTAGAAGGGGTCCTTCAATGCCTCAAAGAATCCCAGCCCTGAATGGGAGGAAGAAGCAGCTGTTAGCAAGGGTCTCTCGGAGGATTCACTCCAAAAATAATTTTTGGAGAGTGCACACCAGGCAATCTTCAGCAGTTACTTCTTTCTCTACACTTAAGAAATTACTCCTGGTGGTGCTTGGGGGTGGTGGTTGGGGACAGAGCCATAGTACTGCAGGGAGAGCACTTGCTTTGCATGCCAACACGGGTACCATCCTTGGCATCCCATATAGTGCCTAGAGAACGAACTGTCGAGTAACTCCTGAGCATAGAACCAGGAGTAATCCCTGAGCATCACTGGGTGTGACCCCAAAATTAAAAAAACTCCAAAAACAATATATATGAAATGCCAGAGATTAAACCCATGTCTGTCATGTGCAAAGCAAATCCTGTACATGCTGTACTGGATCTCCAGCTCCTCAAAAGGTCATTTAACTCTGGTCTGACTTTGCCCTCCAAGCTGTCATGTCCTTTCCAACTTTTCTCTGCCCCATCCTGCTCTGGGACCCTGAGGTGAGGGTATTAGAGCTTCCTAACCTTTGCTCAGGGAGGGGCTTGGACAATGAAAGCTCTATATAAACTGCAGGGCAGGGGAGCACTGGGGAGGGTCTTATTGTCCTTAGCAACCCTGCTGGGCCATTATAAAATAAAAATATCCATGAGTGGTGAGAGTGCCCCAGGCACCATGTTTCTAGCCCCTTAGGTGGATGGGTCTGATGAAGCAGGATAACAGTGGAGAAATAATACACCAAGCAGTTAGGATTGGATTCAGTCTGCTTTTGGCCTCATGGCCTCTCTCTGCCAAGTGCTCTCTCTGCCGAGCCCAAGGCCAGGCTTCTTTCTTTATTCAAATCAATTGCCTAATCCAGCAGGGGGAAGGTCAAGTCAGATAAAAGTAACTATCCAGTGGTGGGCTTTTACATCTCAAAGGAAGAGGTTACTGGGAAGCAAAATTTGGCTTGGCGAAACATCTTTGTTTACACTTTTACCTACATTTACCTTATATGCCCTGTACTCTTTTTATCCAGCAATTGAGTCCAGCAATAAACTGCCACCCTCAAGTTCCCCTGATGCTCCAGCCATGGGTAGCCATGCCCACCTGCCCTTGCCAGCTGTGGGCTGCTTGGCTCTGCCTGGTTACTATCCCTCACCCTGCCCTAACACTTGTCAGCATAATGGGGATGGGGATGGGATTTTTCATCTCTGCGTGACCCAGCCCTGGGTTCGCCCCCGAAATGGTCAACCATAATGGGGAGTATTCATCGCCCAGGACTGAGATGGACTTGGAGACTAGGGCAGCCTCTTTGGAGAGTGGACCAGGACAGGCAAAAGCAAGAGGGGTGTCTCTCTGCAGGCTCATCCTATTCTCAAACAGGAACCCTGTGCTCCCCTTTATCTTGGGTTCCTGAGTATTCAGTTTGCTGACTGCACGTCTTGGGATTTCTTGGCTGCTAGAATCATGTGAGATGCTTTCTTAAAATAAAATTGCTCTCTATACTTATCTGTATACCTATACATTGTGATGTATCTCCCCCTCACTAGCCATCCCTATAGAGAGAGGCCTGTATTGCACAGAGAGAGAGAGATACAGGTATAAATATAGATATATATGTATATAAATAGATACAGTTGACTTTTTTTTTTTTTGCTGGAGATCCCTGATATAATGTTCAGTAAATTCTTGCTGACGGCTCGATGTGACTTTATGTCTTACTGATTCTTGCAGTCCTCAGACTTGCCAACTCAGAACAAGCTATGGAAGGGAATGTGGGAGAAAAGGGAGCGCATAGAAGTGTCATGGCAGCCCCTGAGCTGGCTCTAGCCCAAGTGCCCTTTTACCTTTTTGCTCTGCCTCCCCCCTCACACCATCTTCAGAGCCTGATTGGGGAACTAGGAGCTAGAGAAGGGAAGAGAGAAAATAGTAATCCTCTCTCCTATTCACATGCCACTCTGGATTCTTCTTTTTCTATGCTTTATTGAACTATAATTGACACAGAGTAAACTGAACATATTTAAAATGTATAATTTGATAAGTTTTGACATATGTGTATTTAAGATAATGAATATATCCATCATCCCCCCAACTAAATCTCTTTGAGCCCCTTTGTAATCTCAACCCTTTCTCCCAACCCCCAAGTAACCGCCAATCTGCTCCTACTATAGATTCATTTGCATTTCTTGGAATTATGTAATTAGAAGCTTACAGTATGCATTGGGGGGGTCTGCTCTCTTTCACTCAGTATAATCATTTTGAGATCTCTCTCCATAGTTCACTCCTTTTCATTCCTGATGGTCTTTCATTAAATGGCTACAACATACTTGGCTCTTTTGCACACCCATTGGTGGACGTATCTGGGCTCTTTCCAACTTGGCTCTCACAGATAACACTGATGTCCAAGATTTGTGTCCAAGTCTGCTATGGCCATGCATGCTCAGACCACTTGAACAAATGGCCTTGAGAAGAATGAGTGTGCCATAGAGGGAGTAACTATTTAAGTATTTGAGAAACTGCCAGGCTAGTTCCTGAACAAGTTGTGCCATTTTACATTCCCCAGAAGTCTCTCGAGAATTCCATTAGCCTCACTTCCTGGGCAATGCATGGTCTGGTCAGGCATTGAATATTAGCCAATCCAATGTGCCCTTACAATCATTGTGACTTTCATTTCCCTAATGACAGATGACATTGAGCCTCTGTCCATATGCCTTTTTTTTTTTTTTTTGCTATCTGCAGCTATTATTTTGTGATGTCAATTCATTGGCTCATATTTAAATCGGACTGTTTACATTTTTATTGTTGAATTCAAGTAGTTATTTAGATATCATAGGTATAATTCCTTCATCAGATATATGACTTGCAAATGTACCCTCTGATTCTGTGACTTGCCTTTTGATGATCTTCACATTATCTTTGAAGAATATATTTTAATTCTGATTACAATGTATTCTCATATAGGACTGCATCTAAGGCATCTTTATTGAATCTATTATCATGAGATTTTCTCATAAAGTTTTCTAGATGGATATTTTTTTGTTTTCCCTTTTGAAGTTGTTTTTTTTTTTTTTTGCCACACCCATTGGTGCTCAGAAGTTACTCCTAGCTCTGCCCTCAGAAATTTCTCCTAGAAGGCTCAGGGGACCATATGGGATGCCAGGTATCAACCTTGTGTCTATTCCGAGTTGGCAGCATGCAAGACAAATGCCCAGCTGCTGTACTACTGCTCCAATCCTATATTTTTCTAGATGTTTTAAGTTTTACATTTATACCTTGTTTATAAACATTTAAATTTTTTGGTTTATGATACTATTAATAATGGATTCTCATCAACATAATCCAACAGCACACATTTTTAACTATTTTATTTATAGAGTGAAGTTTTTTTTTATACCTATGTTTCAAATGCCATTATTTGGAATTTTCATCCTTTCTCTACTGATTTGTCTTTATATATTGACAGAAATCAGGCATCTTTGTATGTTTCAATCTATTTTTTTGCTCTATCATGTTATGTTGATTTTAGGAAATCATACCATTATGCTGGTGATAGACTCTTGGTAATAACTCTTAAAAGAAAATAGTGTTAGTTCTCTCATTTTTACCTCTTTTTCAAAATTGCCATGGCTTTTAGGCTTCTTGCATTTTCATATACATTTGAGAATTAGCATGCCCATGTCTACTAAAAAAGCTTCTGAGATGTTGATTGGTAATATGTTAAATTTGGGGCAAATTCGCATTGTTATAAAATTTTTATCCCGTGAATAGTTTATATCTCTATTTACTTAGGTATTTAAAATTTTCAGGCATGTTTTATAGATTTTGGTGCACCTGTCTTTCACATATTTTGTTGATTTGTCCTTAAATATTTTATTATTTTCACTGTAAATTATAATGTGCTTTATTAATTTATATTTTTACATTACATTTATTAATTTACATTGTTTATTAATTGTTATGAAAATTAATTTCTGTATATGGATCTTGCTTTCAATCTTGAAATTGATATTATAAGTTCTAATAGTTTTTAATACATTCTTTTCGAAACTTTTTTTTTTTTTTTTTTTTTTTTTTGGTTTTTGGGCCACACCCGTTTGACGCTCAGGGGTTACTCCTGGCTATGCGCTCAGAAATCGCCCTGGCTTGGGGGACCATATGGGACGCCGGGGGATCGAACCGCGGTCCGTCCTACGCTAGCGCTTGCAAGGCAGACACCTTAACTCTAGCGCCACCTTCCCGGCCCCTCTTTTCGAAACTTTTTATAGGCAATCTTGTTGTCTGTGAGTAATGTAGTTTTAGTTATTTCTTTCCCAATAATGCTATCTTTTATTTATTTTTATTTTTGAAAGGGTAGGGTGGAGGTTTGTCACATCTAGTAGTGTTCAGGGCCTGCTCTCTCTTTTTTTTAATGCCAATAATATTTATCACCCTCTATTCAGAACATGACTTATTTTTTCCTTTAAATTATATATATTTTAAGCACCATGGTTACAAACATGTTTGTAATTGAGTTTCATTCATAAAAAGTACACTTTCTTCATCAATGCACCCTTCCCGCCACTACTGCTCACCATCTTCCCTCCTCCCCTATCCCCCTGCCTGTCTCCAAGACAGGCATTCTATTCTCTCACTCACTACAATTAATAGTAGTCATGAAGTTGTTGGTGTAGTTATTTCTCTAACTGTACTCACCACTCTTTGTGGTAAGCTTCATATCTTGGGTTAGTCCTTCCAGCCCTCATCTTTATTGTCTCTGGGTGTTATTACTATACTGTCTTTTATTTTTCTTAAATCCCACAGATGAGTAAGTCTATTCTGTGTCTATCTTTCTTCCTCTGACCTACTTCACTCAGCATAATAGTTTTCATGTCCATCCATGTCTAGGAAAAATTAATGACTTCATTTTTCTGATGGCTGCATAGTATTCCATTGTGTATATGTACCACAGTTTCTTTAGCCACTCACCTACTGTTAGTCATCTGAGTTGTTTCCAGACTCTGGCTATTGTAAGTAGCACTGCAATGAACTTAGGTCTGCAGAGGGCATTTTTTTGTATTATGTTTTTGTGTTCCTAGGGTATATTCCTACGAATAATATGGGAGCTCAATTTTCATATTTTTGAGGAATATCCATATTGTTTTCCAGGAAGGCTGGACTTGACAGCATTTCCACCAGCAGTGAATAAGAGTTTCTTTCTCCCCATATCCCTGCCAGCACTGATTGTTCTTGTTCTTTGTGATGTGTGTTAGTCTCTGTAGCTTGAGATGGTACCTCATTGTTGTTTTGATTTGCATCTCCCTGATAGTGATGTGGACCATTTATTCATGTGTCTTTTGGATGGGACCTACTCTTGACTCTCTTTCCCAGTGGTGCTCATGAGAACATGTAGTACCTGGGACAGAATTGGGTTGATTTTTATGCAAATAAAGTTCTTTAACCTCTATTTTATCTCACTGCTCCTTTTGTTTTTGGTTTGGGAACCACACCTGGTGACACTCAGGGGTTACTCCTGGCTATGCACTCAGAAATCGCTCCTGGCTTTGGGGACCATATTTGTCTTAGGTCACCTGCATGCAAGGTAGATGTTTCATCACTTGTGCCATTGCTCCAGCCCCTCACTGCTCCTTTTTTAAAAATGTATTGCACTGGTTCTATCTTTCAGCTCAATGTTGAACACAAATGACAAACCTTATATAATTCTTGGTCCTGGTGACTCTGTGAGGGGAGCATTAATCTTTTTAATAGATACCCTTTATGTGGTTGATAAATTCCTGGCCATTTTCATTTTACTGTGATCTTTGGCCCACTAAAAATATGCAATTTTGTCAAATGCTTCATTTGCATACATTGAGAAGAATACTTGTTTTTCTTTTCATGATGAATGGCAATGATAAACTTAGGAAAGGTTGTTAAACCAACCTTGCATTCTTGGAGTAAACCTTTTAGTGATGATTACATATTTTTTTTATATATTGTAACCTTCACTTACTAAAATTTTGTTTGAGTGATTTTTCACCCTTGATGTTTTTCTAGTAACGTGCTTATAGTACTTATAGTATTTTTGTGTTATTTTGATAGTAAGGAACTAATGACTTCATAACATAAATTAGGAAATATTTTCTCTCTTTTCATTATCTAGAAGATTGAATAGAATTGGTATTGGTTTTCTGTAAGTATTTTGTAGAGTCCATCAATAAACCTCTCTGGACCAGAAATTTTATTTGTAGAGAGATTTTTAAACTTTAGATTTAATTTATTTAATATATATAAACTTATTTTGGTCATCTATTTTTTCTTAAATGAGAGCTGGTCATTTATCTATTTTCGATATATTGATTTTATCTAAGTTGGATTTATTGGCACATATTTGATTAAAATATGCTTCTATTATTCATCGATCTACATGGAAATGGCACATTTGCCAAGTCTCTCCTGTTTTATATTGGCAATTTGTGTTAACTATTTATACTGATTAGCCTGGATAAAGGTTCATCAATTTTATTGATATACTTCAAGAACAAACTTTTGGCTTCATTGCTTTTGTTTTCTGTTTCATTGATTTCTATTTTAATCTTTATTAGTATCAAAACACTACTTACTCTGGGCTTAATTTACTCTTTGTTTTCACGCTTATTAAGATGGTAGCTAAGGTCTTTGATTTGATGCTTTCCTTCTCTCATACGGGCACTTAGTATTCTAAGTCTTTCTCTTCCCCCTCCCTCCACACTCCTCCTGCGTTGCTTCAGTGATTTCTCACAATTTTGATTAGAGGTTGTGTTTCATTTCTCTCAATTCAGAATACTTTCTAATTGCTTTTTATCTTGGTTTCTTTTCTGACCCCAAGTTATTTTTAAAGTAAGCCATTTTATTTTCAAGTATTTGGGGGAATCTCTAAGGCCATTTATGTTATTAATCTATAATTCAATTAATATGAGAAAACATATTCTGTCAAACTTGAAGCTTTTTACATTTATGGAGACGTGTGTATTCCACAGAATAGATTTTATTCATCTTGTGAGATGTTCCTTGTGTGCGTGATCACATTTACATTCTGCCTTTGTGGGGTGGAACATTCTAGAGTGTCAGTTAGGCCTATTGGTTGGAGAGCACTGTTCAAATCTTCTATAAAGTTAATGATTTTCTGTCTACTATTTTATCAATTTTTAAGAAAGGAGTATTTTAGTCTGAGTGTAATTGTGGATTTACTCCTTCATTCTTTGTAGTCCTATCAGTTTTGCTTCTTGTCATTTGAAGTTCTGTTATAGGTACATAAGCATTTAGTATTATTATAGCCCCTTGATGAATTGACTTCCTTTTCATCATAAAATGAGCCTTTAATATTACTTGTTAATATTCTTTGAACTGCAATCGACTTTGTCTAGCATTAATATAGCCACACGGTTTCTTTTCTTAAATAGCAATTTAAGTTAAGTGGCATATTCACCCATGTCAAGAGTACAGTGTATTGGTTTTTAAAAATATTTACAGTCAGAAAGGTAGTACAAGGATTAAGGCACTTGTCTTGCATTATGGTCAACCCCAGTTCAATCTCCATACATGGTCTCTGAGAATACTACTTGGAGTGACCCTTGAGAACAGAGATAAGTGTAAGACCTGAGTACTGCTAGGTTGACTCAACTCCCATTTTATTTTATTTAGAAGTTGTTAATGACTTACTTTAGTTTATGGATGTTTTTTTCTTTCTTTCTTTTTTTTTTTTTTTTTTTTTTTTTTTGGTTTTTAGGTCATACTTGGCAGCGTCAGGGCTTCCATTCTGGCTCTGTGCTCAGAAATTGCTCCTGGCAGGTATGGGGGACCATATGGGATGCTGGGATTCGAACCACCATTTGTCCTGGGTTGGCCACTTGCAAGGCAAATGCCCTACCACTGTGCTATCTATCTGGCCCATGAATTATTTTTTTAACTTTATTTAAATATCATAGTTTACAAAGTTGTTCATAATACAGTTTAATTTTTTATTCAATGTTTCAAATGAATCCTCCCACCAGTGTGACCTTCCTTTCACCATTTTCTCACCCACCCTTAAGCCTACCCCTTTGGCAGGCAAAAAATAATTTATTTTATGTTGATTGTTACAACAAAATGGCAGGTTGAATTTCCAAAGAAAAAAATTGATCATAAAAATTCTGGGGTCAGAGAGATAGCATGGAAGTAAGGCATTTGCCTTGCATGCAGAAGGACGGTGGTTCGAATCCTGGCATCTCAAATGGTCCCCTTTGCCTGCCAGGGGTGATTTCTGAGCGTAGAGCCAGGAGTGACCCCTGAGCACTGCTGGGTGTGACCCCTCCAAAAACAAAAACAAAAACAAAAATTGTTCATAAAAATTCTGAAAATTGGTAACTCACAATGGAGTTGCTAATGTTATTGTCTGAGGATTTACTAAGCAGTTTGTTGCTAGCTGAGCCTTCATGTATTATTGTTTTCACTTATTGAGCATAGTGAGCTTCTATGCTACTTTCCCCATCTAATTTGCTGTGCTCTTACTGGGCTGTCAGCATTGTAAAATGTGGAGGTGGTATATAGTATACTGTGCCCGCCAAGTGCTCCAGGATCTGCAAACCTGGGACTTTTATTGATGTTCTCAAAGATTAGTCAAGAATCAGTGAATTTGGGCCAGTTGTTTGTGGGGGCTGTATGGTATGGGTACAGCTTCTGGGTCTTTAGCAGGACAGGGACTCAGTTCACCTTCCTGAGAGCACCCCAGAGACTCCAGTGACTTGCTTTTTTTTTTATCTCTTTCAAGATTAATCATGATGCTGTGAAGCTATATGGTAGCAGCTGTGAGATGTAAGTGTGACTTCTGGGGCTTGTGTCAATATGAGCAATAACCTTAATTTTTTGTTGTTGTTTGTTTAGGAGACACACCTGGCCATACTCAGGGCTTACTCCTGGCTCTGTGCTCAGAGATCACTCCTGGCAGTACTCGAGGGGGCCATCTGGGGTACTGGGGATCCAACCCTGGTTAGCTGTGTGCAAAAAAAAAATGCTCTACACATTCTACTCTCACTCTGGCTCCAAGTTCCTTTATTTTTACAATTGTAGAACTAGTGCCAAAAATCTATGGAAAATTTTCATTATCCTTAGAAGGAACTTCATCCCCATTAGCAGTTACCTCCATTCTTTTTCCCCTTTGCCTTAGGCAACTATTTTCATTTTTCGTTATGTATTTTGGATAGTTCATATTAATGAATCATACAATATGGAAGATTTTTTAATTTAGGATTTAATATTATTTCCAACTATTTTTAAATGTTGATATGGTAGGTAGAGTCATATATATAAGAAACATCACTAATATAACTCATATATGCCTTCACCAGTTTTCCTCACTAGTAACATATTGCAAAATAATAGTAATTTAACCAAATTAACCTATGTATCAGAATCTGGAGTGATAAACCAGGAGTTAAAACTCTTGTCTTGAATTCAGCTGACCTGAGTTCTATCCCCAGCACCCTCAGTGGTCCTCAAACTATGGCCCGCGGGCCACATATTGTATTTGTATCTGTTTTGTTTCTTCATTGCAAAATAAGATATATGCAGTGTGCATAAGAATTCGTTCGAGGGCCAGGCGGTGGCGCTGGAGGTAAGGTGCTTGCCTTGCCTGCTCCTAGCCTAGGACGGACCGCGGTTCGATCCCCCGGCGTCCCATATGGTCCCCCAAGAAGCCAGGAGCAACCTCTGAGCGCATAGCCAGGAGTAACCCCTGAGCGTCACAGGGTGTGGCCCAAAAACCAAAAAAAAAAAAAAAAAAAAAAAAAAAAAGAATTCGTTCATAAGTTTTGTTTTTACTATAATCAGATCCTCCAATGGTCTGAGGGACAGTGAACTGGCCCCTTGTTTAAAAAGTTTGAGGACCCCTGCTAGATGGTCCCCTGAGCACTGCCAGGAGTGAGCTCTGAGCATTTCCTTTCTGATATGGCCTGAAAACAAAATTATGGACACTGTTAAGATGCAGAACATTTCTGTTACCAATAAAGATCCCTTAGGTGATATCCACTATCCACTTCTCCACTATCCACTTCTCCCTCACCCCAGCATCCTTAATTTACAGCACCCAGGGCTCTGTTCTCCATTTCTATCATTCCATCAATTCAAGATTGTAGCAACAGGATAATACAGTAGGTAGTCTTTGGGGTTTGACCTCTTTTTTTTTTTTTTAGTCCTGGTTTCATGTCTCTGTTGCAGGTTGGAGTGAATTGTTGTTGTTTTTGTTGTTGTTGTTAGTGGAGGTGATGCTGCTGCTAAGGAGTATACTACTGGCATGGATATACCCAGGCCAAAACTTTCAGCCACTGGTTGGTTGTGTTCTCTTTTGGCCTATTATGAATATGGTCAAACGTTTATGCATGGGTTATTATAATGATGCATTCATTGCTCTGAGATTAAATACATAGTACTAATTACTGGTTTATGTGATAGTTGGAAAGTTTCATTTTTCAAGAAATTGACAGGGTATTGGTCTATACTATTTTCCATTTTGTACTTCACAGGTGATACAATTTCTGTACATTCTCACCAGCATTTGGTGTTGTCACTAATTTATTTTTAGCTATTTTGATATATAATGTGCTATATTGTTGCAGCTGTAATATGCATATTTTTAAAGCCAAAATATATATTTTAATACTTATTTCCATTGAAGTTTATCCTCATTGCTGAATTTTCTGTGTCTTTTCCCCACCTTTAGTTGCATTTTTTCCACCCCTTTTACTTCTTCTTCTTCTTTTTTTTGTTGTTCAATTTTCAAGCCACACACAGTAATGCTCAGTGATTACTCCTGGTTCTGTGCTCAGGAGTCACTCTAGGTGGTGCTTGAGGCACCATATGGAATGTCTGAGATAGAAAATAGGCCTGCTACGTGCAAGGCAAATACCCTCCCACTGTACTAGCCTTTTTTTCCACTCTTGAGTTTTAAAGGTTATTTATATATTATAGATTTTGTCCTTCAATCAAGATTGTGTGTGTGTGTGTGTGTGTGTGTGTGTGTGTGTTTAGACCACACCCAACAGTACTCAGGTTCTACTTTTGGCTCTGTGTTCAAGGCAGGGGTCCTTTCTGGCTTGCCTCATGGGACCATATATGGAGCCAAGAATCAAATTGGGGTCTGTAGCATGCAAGAAAATTGCCTTAATTCTGTACTATCTCTCCTGCCTTGTCCAACATATTTCTTTGCATTTTCAGCCTTGACTTTTTAATGGTTTAAGTTTTTTTTTTTTTTTTTTTTTTACAAAACAGATTCCAACTTTTTAATTAAGTCTAATTTATCAAACTTAAAAAAAATCTTATTGTGATTTCAAATAGAAGAATCTTTTGTCTTGTCCTATTTTGGAAAATATTTTATTGTTTCACATTTTCATTGAAGTTTGGGATCCATTTTGTGTTACATTTTGTATATGGTATGCTATTGAGACCAACTCTTAGTTTTGTTGCTTTTTTGACCTGTGGGTGTCCAATTGCTCAGGCATCATTTATTGAAAAGGTTATTTTCCTTCTATTGAATTGTTTTTGCACCTTAGTCATAAATCAATTCAGCATATTTGTGTGAGTCTATTAGTAGATTCTTGCTTCTCTTCCATTTATCTTTGTATTTCATCTTCTGTCGATATTACACCATCATGATTTTTGTGGCTCTGTGTTAAAATCAAGTAAATGGATTCTTTCTACTTCACTCTTTCTTTTCAGTTGTTTCTAGAAATTTTAGTTCTTATGTCTTTCCATAGTCATTTTAGAATACCTGTTTTTCCTTTGCATAAACAAGACTGGGCTTTGGATAGAGTCTAATTAATCTCTGTATTAAATTAAAGAAAAAAAAACATCTTTTGGGGAGAATTTGTTTAGGAGCCAGACCTAGCTGTTCTCAAGGCTCTTACTCTTGGCTCTATACTCAGGGCTCTGTGCTCTGGACTGAGGGCTTGGGGAGAATGATATTGGGTATCAGATATCAAACCTGGGTCAGCTGTGTGCGAGGTAAGCATCTTCCTTACTTTCTGTCCTACTGCTCCAGCCCCAGATGAACATCTTTAATCATCTTCGTTGTACCTTCTAATTCATGAACACTAATATCTCTCCTCTTAATTAGATCTTGCTAATTGCTTTCATTCATATTGTGTTGTTTTCAGCTTGTACGTAGTGTGTTTGCTTTGTTAGGTTTACACCTAAGTAAGTTTGGAAAAGAGTAGCTATTAATAGTACTGTATTTTGATTTTTGGGTTTAATGTGTTCATTGCAAGTAGATGGGGAAATAATTTATTTGTGTGTGTTTATTTTGTATCCTGCAGCATAGTTGAACCCAGCATCTGTTGAACTCCGTTTTGGAAATTTTGGGGAGAGAGGCATTGCGATTTTCTACATACATCATTATTTCCCCCGCTAATTGGGACAGTTTCGTTTCTTCCTTTCCAATTGTATGCATGTTATTACTTTTTCTTACCTTATTGCACTGGATAGGATATTTAGTACTATGTTGAATTCTAGTGGTGAGAGAAACCATATTTTTCTGTATTCAGTATTGGGGGAAATATGTAATTTTACATTGTAGTTGTAGGGGTTTTTATTTTTTTTGGCAGTTATTCTTTATTTGGTTAAGAACACTTTCCTGTTATTATTTATTCAAGAGTTTTTATCTTGTTTGAGCATGAATTTTGTCAAAGACTGTTTCTTCCATTGATTGATATAATTATATGTTTCTTCTTTTTTTAGCCTGTTAATGTGGTGCATTACTTTGATTACATTCTGAGTAGTGAGCTAGTCTTGCATTCCTAGATTGAACTCCATTTGGTCATGGTGTGTAATTCTTTTATTGTGTTGTTAAATTCTATTTGCTGGTTATGTTAAGAGGTTTTGTGCCTATATTCTTTTTTTTTTGGGGGGGGGCACACCCGGTGGTGCTCAGGGGTTCCTCCTGGCTGTCTGCTCAGAAATAGCTCCTGGCAGGCACGGGGGACCCTATGGGACACCGGGATTCGAACCATCCACCTTTGGTCCTGGATCGGCTGCTTGCAAGGCAAACGCCACTGTGCTATCTCTCTGGGCCCGTGCCTATATTCTTAGGAAGATTGGTCTGTAGTATTCTTTATGTGCATTGTTTTTGTCTAGTTTGGTATTAGAATCATACTACCTCTATGAAATGAAAGTTGGCAAGGAAAACTGAAAATATTCATTTCTTTACACTTGTTTTAAAAATAGTAGTGTGAAATTGATGATAATTCTATATATATTTGGAAGAATCCCCCAAGAAGTTATTGACACCTAAAGATTTATTATTTTCTTATAAATTCAATTTCTTTAATATTTATGGGGATATTTAAATGATCTATTCTGTGTTAGGTTAGTCATGGTTGTGTGTATTCTGAGGAATTGCTTCGTTTTATTTTACTTGTCAATGTATGTGTGTATAATTGCTGGCAGTATACCAAATATTTTTAATATCTGTATGGCATGATCTCTAATGATAACTCATATTTTGTTTCTGATGTTGGCAAGTTGTGTCTTCTATCTTGTTTCTTCATAACTCTTACTAAAGATTTGTCTGTTTCATTGATCTTGACAGAGATGGTTATTTGTATATTTGATTTTATGTTCATTTATTTGGGGCCTACACCCGGCTTCGCTCAGGGACTTCTCCCAATATTACCCCTGATGGTGCTCAAGGGACCATGCAGTGCTGAGAACTGAATCTGGGCTACTGGCAGGCAAAACACATATTTAGCCCTTCAAGGGCTTCATTCACCTCTCTTCATTCCTCTTTTATAATATTTTTCCTCCCTCCCTTTCCCTTTGTTCTTGTTGGTGTCCTAGTGAACAAAAGTCACACATACCTAAATGTGGTGCTTACCCAGTTTTGTTATGGTGTTCACCAGGGGTTGTACATCAGGACGCAGTTCTTGCTTACCCAGCTGAGGTTTGGCTCCCTTTGTGGCATTGCTTATGTATCCATGCACAACTTTAGCTGTAAGAGGCATGTTCTGTTTGTATGCTCACAGGGACTTCTATGGATACAAGTACATCCTCACCAGGAATTGGGCTTCCTGGCCACGATGCTGATTTATGTTTTTCAGTTGTGGTGCTCACTGGAGGTTGCTTAACTTAGTGTGGTACTTGCACAATACTCGTGGTGTCAGGGATCATAGGCAGTAGAGCCACCAGGATTATGTTTAGTAATACAGTGACACTGGGAACCAAACTCGTGACCATATGCTGACTAAGTGGCATGCACAAGCTCCTGAGTGAATTCTCTGGGCCCAATTACTACTTGTTTTGTTTTCAACTTTATTTAGTTATGCTCTTATCTTATTTTTTATTCTCTTCTGTTTTCTTTGAGTCTAATTAAATTTTTTCCTCTACATTTATAGGGTGATCCAGATGATTAATTCAAGACTTTCCCTCTTTTCTGATAGTATTTGTTGCTATCAGTTTCCCTGTTGGTACTGCTTTGGCCATATTCCACAAATTTTGATATGTATTTGTTTTACCTTCCTACCATCACTAGACTTTTATAGAAACAAATCTTGGGAATTCCTGCTGTAATTTGTGAATTATTAAAAATATGCTATTTGGTTTCCAAGTGCCTGAAGAATTTTCTGTTCAATATTTTTGTGTGTGAATTTTAAATGGATTCTATTGTGGTTAGGGGGCATCATTTACATGGCTTTATTGGAAATTCATGGAAGGCTGTTCTGTTTCAGGAAATTGTCTATTTTGGTTATCTTTTCCATAGACACTTTGACAGAATATGTAGAATGGTGTGTTCTACAAAATGCCTGTCAGAGCTGTTTGTTGAATGGCATTGTTGAATTCTTTTGTATCCTTGCTGGTTTTCTCTTTAGTAGTCCTGTCAGTTCCAAGAGTGGAATGTGGAGATCCTCAGCTAGAACACTGTTTTTTGCCTTTTTATTTATCCTTCAGTGCTATCAGATTGACTTCATAGAGTTTTTAATCTCTGTTGGTGGGTTAAACCAGTTCTTTAGGGTCACTCTCTTCTCAGAATGTTGACTTTCTTGTCATTATATGTTTATTTTCATTTGTCAGTTTTCTTTATCTTGACATCTACTTATTTGACATTAACATGACTATTTCTATTTTCCTCATATTAAAATTTGTATTGTGTATATACTTTTATTTTTTTTTCAAACTCCTGATATAGTCATATTTAACGTGAGTTTGTTATAGTGTATAAAGCCAGGTTTTATATATTCTATTTTTTTAATTTTTTTATTTTTAATTATGTGAACAATGATACAAAGAAAGAGGACAAGATAAAGTTACAGTAAAAGGACAATCACCCAAAAACAGAGTTCTCAGAAGAAATCCCCCTGCTGACACCTCAATTTTAAACTTTCAATAAAAGAACGATAAAACAGAACTCATGTACAATTACTTTGTCCCCAAAGACCCCAGATTGCAGTACATTATAAAATTTCCTAGAGGTACACAAAGCAATCTAAAGCCATAAAATTTATGTAACTCCTTAAACTTGAAGACATAGTAGTTTTTTACATTTCCATGCACTTGCATATTATTAGTTCAAGTCAACCTCAAAAGTTTAAGTGGGTTTATATATTCTATTTTTAATTAAATTATCTATACCATTTGTAGTGTGCCCAAACCCACCCATTTATGGGAGGGGCTTGGGAACCGGATAGTAGGTGTAACTCTACCTGCAAATCCCGGCCCATTCCTGGGAGGCGTCTGGGAAAGGATAGATAAACCTCTAAGCCAGGGGATTCGGGCCTTGGGCCGTTCCTCTCTTTGCCCGGCTCGGCTCCCTGGCTTTTGGATCTTGGGGCCGCATGGAGCCCAAAGGAAAGATGGCTGAAAGGAGTTTAGATGCAGGGCCAAGAATAACTAGTGCTTAAAAGGTTATGAGATAGGCCACACACATGTGGTGAATAGGGCATGAATAAAGTTAATGCTTCCTGAAGCCTGCCTGTGAGTGAGTGATTTCGCGTTTTACCTGGGCGTGGAATCCAACAGCTGGATGGGGATGAAGCCACGTGGCTGGGGCCTAAGCACAAAGGCCTCCATCCATCGCCATCCAGCCCCATCGTTATTTGTTTGTTACAACACCATTTACATGTAGTGTGATTTCTGAAATAGTTGTAACTTAAAGCTGTTATTTAAAGTTTTTCCTCTTTGAGTTCTTTCTGTGTTTTCCTGTTTTCATCTGGCTTATTGAATATTCTTTATAATTCCATTTTGGTTTTATTTTTGGCACCTGGTGGTGCTCAGGGTGTATTCCTGGCTCAAGTATCACTCCTGAAGTGGCTTAGGGGACCATAAGTAGAGCCAAGGATTGAGCCTGAGTGAGCTGCATGCAAGGTTGTGCCATATCCGCAACACTGTTGCTTTGACCTCACCATTTTGATTTATTGATTATGCTTTTGAATGTACTTGTTTGTATGCTTTTTACATGGCTGATCTACATATTTTATGTGCATAATTTACCACAAGTGAGTGCTATCATTGCTTTATGGTTACAGTAAAGTATGAACATTTGCCTTCCTTTATATATTTTTTATCTTTCCTACCCTGTCAAATAACTTCTAAATGTATATAGTTTCTCTATTTCAAGATGTCTATAGGTTTTCTAAATGTATGGAGGCTCTCTCCATACATCTCAAACCACACTAGGCAATGTTTTAAGCTCAGTTTCAATTCTCAAACTTAATTCAAAACATGTAAAAAAAATACCTATTGAATTTACTCTGTATGTGTGTGAGTGAGCAAGAGAGAGGAGAGTTAATTTAGAGGTCACACCTACCAGAACTCAAGGCTTAATCCTGTTGGATTTCAGGGGATCATAAGGGTTCTAGGGCTATCCACATGCAAAACCAGCATCCTACTTACTTTACTACCTGTCTGGACTCAGGGCATCACTCTTAGTGGTATTCAGATGACCATTTAGGGTACCAGGGAGTGAAGCCAGGTTGGCTGCATACAAGAAAATATCTTACCAAGCTATATTATCAGTCCAGTCCCTCAGTGAGGTTTTCTTTCCCTATTTTTGTCCTGTGGTTTTCTTCCCTGAGACTTTTTCTGATGATTATATTTTCATCTTTAAAATATTGTTTTGTAGGAACTCTCATTCACTGCTGGTGGAAATGCCATCTAGTCCAGCCTTTATGGAAAACAATATGAGATTCCTCAAAAAAACTGGAAATTGAGCTCCCATATGATCCAGCTATATCACTCCTAGGGATAGACCCCAGGAACACAAACATACAAATCAAAAATCCTTTCCTCACACCTATATTCATTGCAGCACTATTTACAATAGCCAGACTCTGGAAACAACCAAGATGCCCTTTAAACAGATGAATGGCTAAAGAAACTGTGGTACATATACACTATGAAATATTATGCAACCATCAGGAGAGATGAAATTTTTCTATATGTAGATGTACATAGAATATATTATGCTGAGTGAAATAAGTCAGAGGGAGAGAGATAGACACAGAATAGTCTCACTCATCTATGGGTTTTAAGAAAAATTAAGGACATGATTGCAATAATGCCCAGAGATGAGAAGGACTGGCTTATAATACGAAGCTCACCATAAAGAGTGGTGAGTACTCCTAGGGAAATAACTACACTAACAACTATAATGACAATCTTAATGAGTGAGAGAAGTAGAATGCCTGCCTTAAATACAGGCAGGGGTTGGGAAGGAGAGGGGACATTGGTGGTGGGAATGTCGCATTGGTTAGGTGTATTCTGTTTACGACTGAAGCCCAATTACAATCATGCTTATAATCATGGTGCTTAAAGATTTTATACTAAAATAAAAAATAAGAAATATAAAAAGGCATTTGCATTCTTCCCAAAATAAATTATCCTTTCGTTATTTATATATACATACACACTGTATGCATATACAATATATCTTCTTGCTGAGATTTTTTTTTTTTTTACTTTACCAAGACTTTTTATTTTTCCATGTTATTCAAGTAAGCAAGTTTACAATTGTTCATTGGAGCATGTTTACCACCACTGCTTTCACATTATTATCATTTTGGTGTTGTCATCTATTAGAAGTTATCTTCTTAAATCTAAGTTTATGATCGTTCTAGTTCTTGGTATGCTTTTTCATTGAGCCTTAGGGATTTCAATATTATGTTTTGGGTTCTGGAAATAATATTTATCTTGTCTTTATTTTTTCCACCCAGGGATCTATGTCATGTTACTGGAAGGTAGAGGTGAATTTCCCATTTGCCTTTCAGCCTTCCTCCTTACACCATGAGAGGGTCTTCATTCCTGACGGACAACAGTCTAGCTCCACACTATTTTCTCTTGCTGACACCTGGGGTCTGTCATTTATCAAGGGGCAGTGGTGCAGCTGCTCACTCAGTCTCCCCTGACCTTTCCCCCAGGCAGAGGAGAGTGTTTCCTTTTTTGCTTCTAGGTCAGGGCAGAAGTTCACCTTCCTCATAGGTTTTTGTTGATATTGAAGGCAGGAGGCCAACTTTGACTCAGCATGCCGAGTTTGTACTTGGCTGTCCTTTAATCACTGATGGTGATGTCAGGGTGTCTTACAAGAGCCTTGAGAGAAAATTCTCGATTTGCTCTAAAGTCGGTAGCATGAGTTGAAGAGAAGCCATGTTTTATTTTCGTCTGTGCTGTTTGAACAGGGCACAGAGGTTCATGTCTAAAGATTTTGTTATTTTGCTAAAGTTCTCCTTTCTCTATCTTTAATTACAAAGAATAGGTAGTGTGTGTATGTGTGTGTGTGTGTGTGTGTGTGTGTGTGTGTGTGTGTGTATGTTTAGTTTTGGTTTTGTCCACACCCAGTGATGCCCAAGGCTTGATCCTAGCTCTGCTCTTAGGAACCACTCCTAGCAGGCTCAGGGGCCCAGATGGGATTGAACTCAGGTGTAAAGAAAGCCTGCCCACTATACTATCTCCTGTGTTTGTGTGTGTTTAAATAATGTACAATGGCACTTTTAGGTTGCTGGCTTCTTTATATGAGGATAAAAAGAATCCCCAAGAAGTTGACTTGCATTAATCCTGGAGCCAAAGTTTCCCAGCTGATCTGCCTCCTTTCCATTACACCTTTCCAAGTTGTGCTTTATAAACAACATCCAGAATGTTATTTTACTTGGTAGGAAGATTAGGCAAAAGCACATCTGTGCCTTCTTCCCAGGAGTGAAAATCTATTTGTAGCCTTTTGTTTGGATTTTTTTTTTTTTTTTTTTTTTTGGTTTTTGGGCCACACCCGGCGATGCTCAGGGCTTACTCCTGGCTGTCTGCTCAGAAATAGCTCCTGGCAGGCACGGGGGACCATATGGGACACCGGGATTCGAACCAACCACCTTTGGTCCTGGATCGGCTGCTTGCAAGGCAAACGCCGCTGTGCTATCTCTCCAGGCCCTTGTTTGGATTTTTTAAGAAAATATTTTTATTCATTTATTTTGCTTTTGAGGACATACCTGGTGGTGCTTAGGGATTTTTCCTGGCTCTACACTTAGGACTCACCCTATACAGGCTCCAGGTCAGCCAGGTGCAAGGCAAATGCCCTACTCACTGTACTCTTGCTCCAACCCCAGATTATAATTTTTATCCTATTTAATTAATTAAAGAGTTTAAAGTCAATTTAAGTGGAAAGCTATTATTGATATTGCTAGGTTTAAGTTTATTATATTGCTCTTTATTTCTTCTGTCTTTATTGTCTTTTATTTTCTATATCCTTTTGACTATATTGGGTATATTTTAAAATTTCATTTAATCTTGCCCGGTATCATTAACTGTAGCTTTATTTTATATTACATTGGGGTTTATAATAACTTTTCATCAACACAGTTTAGTTGCTAATGTTATTATACTACTATAATAATAACAATAATGCAAAAAGTATCAATAGTATATTTTTTCTCTCTTCCTATAATCGTACCCATTAGTTATAAACTTCATACTCCATTGCTCTTACTTTTGCTCAATTATTTTCTAAGCATACTTAAATAATAAGAAAATATGTACATTTATCTCCATAATTATCTCTTGCTCTTTATTTCCTTGTTAGATCCACATTTCATCTGAGGTTACTTTCGTGATACCCTTAAGATTTCTTCTTGTGGGCTTGGCTAGAGATAAATTATTCTGGCTCTTTGGGATCTCAACATGTTTAGATCAGTGTTGTCTAAGGAAAGAGATCTTTTTCTGGAAATCTCTTGGCTTCTGCAATTCTAGGCTTGCTTCTTTTTGGTTGTGCTCAGGATTTACTACTGGGGATCATACTGAGTGGCAGTCTGTTGCATGCAAGGCAAACACATTACTTGCTGTATTATTACTCTGACCCCAAGGCTTACCTATTTTTTAGTTGTTTTTGTTTTTTTGGGGGAGCACATCTGGTGGTGCTCAGGGCTTACTCCTGGCTCTGTGCTCAGAGATCATCACTCCTAGTCCTATTCTGGGAACCATTTGGGATGTTGAGGATCAAACTTAGGTTGGGTGCCTGCAAAGTAAGTATACTATTTGTATTATCACTCTGGCCCCAAGGCTTAACAAAAATTTTTTTGGGGGGGTTTGGGCCACACCCAGTGGTGCTCAGGGATTACTCCTGGCTATCTGCTCAAAAATAGCTCCTGGCAGGCACGGGGGACCATATGGGACTCGTTCAAACCAACCAACTTAGGTCCTGGATCGGCTGCTTGCAAGACAAATACTGCTGTGCTATCTCTCCGACCCCAAGGCTTAACATTTTTAAATTATAGAACTTTAGTGCTTTTGCTCCTAGTCATATCAACAGATTTGTTTCCAATAACAAGTGAGGGCTGGAAGAAGAGGAGGGACAAATGGGGAAGGAAGCACATGCCAGCAGTGTGGAGTTCTGAGGGAGTGAATGTGTCCTGGAACTGGGTGGTCTAGAGAGGCATGACAGGCAAAGGGCAGACCCTACCCCACCAGTGCCAGGTTGCCCATCCCCATGGTAAGAGAAAAGAAAGATGCTCATGAAAAGCAGTGGGTAACTTATTTAGTGGTAGGAAGCAACCCCCCTGGGGGCCACATCACTAAATGTGGGGGTCAGGAGAAATGGATACAGTAAAAGGTTTCTGGACCCACCACTGAAAAATGAATTCAAACTCAACCACATCCTATATCTGCCATGTTCCTTCCTCAGGCTTTGCTACTGCCCCAGATTCCCAGGCACATCCTCTGCTCTAAGCACAGCTGCTTGTCACCTACCCAGCCTTCCCTCCACCTGCTCTCTCCCTCTTGATCCTCCTCCCTCAATCTTCTTTCCACCCCATCTCTCTTTCTCTGACCAGGACAGAAGGGTACTCCTCCATGTTGTCTTCCTTGTCTTCCTGAGTTCACACCAGTGTGACTCAGAGAAACTGCCTGTCACCTTCATCTCTCCTTCTGCTGACACCTGGAACCCCACTTTTTTGAGCTGCTTAGGATCCGTCCACTGAGGGTGTGAATGAAGAGGCTGTAAAAGCATGACCCGCTTGTGTGGTTGTCCCCATGTCTGCTTGGATCTGGTGAAGACAATTCTGAGCCCCTCATATATCCGACTATCTCTGGAGACTCCACCCCCAGGAGGTTGTAAGCCATGGTGGGGGGGGGGGCAGCATCAGTGTCGCACCAGAAGTAGCAGGTGTTGGCTGTGCAGTAGGTGATGTGGGAGACACCACCAGCAGGTGAAGTGCTGCCGATGGCCTCAAGCCAGGAGGGTAGATGGCAGAGAAACAGGGAGGGAGCCCCATGGGGCTCCTCTATTTATTTATGCATTTCACACTGCTAAAGACTAAACTCAGGTTTCCTGCATGCTTGAGCACTGTGTCACATTCCTGACCACTGGATCCAGTGATTTTTGGGGGCACAAAAGAGGGGGCCCAGTCAACTCAAGCTCCCAAAGACTGTGTGATGGAGCTAGTGTAAGATCATGCTCCTGGGGAATGGAGGGGCCTGAGGGATGAGGAGACTAGCTCTCAGGTGGGCTCTCAGCTTAGCACTGAGGGTGGGCAGGAATATATTACAGAACTTTCTGACCCAAGAATGAGAAACCACTGAGCCCCAGAATGCTCCTCCCATTGGTCTAGACCCCACAACAAGCTCAAAGCTCCTAGAATGCCCCCAGCTGGGTCCATGCCACAGACCTCAATCTCATGAATACAACAGTTCTCTGTGGATGGGTCCAGCTGCCTTATCCTGTTTCTGGTGGTGGAAGACTCTTGTCACCCTGAGTCCCTGGCTGCTCCCCAGGTCCCCTGGATTGGAAGTTCAGTTGGGTGGGAATGCTCAGGAAGCTGATGTGTGTGATGGTGGGAGCGCAGGACAGAGAGGGAGAAAGGATTTATGCTCCTGATTATGCCACCCGCTCTGTTGTCGGGGGCAGCGGGTGTGACAGGAACATGGCATGCCAATAAAGACAGGCTTTATGGCCCCACTGACAATGGGGGCCAGAGTGTCTCCTCCGCAGGAGATAAAGTCGGGGGAGATGGATTAGACTCTGTCAGGATCTCAAGCCAGCCCAGGAGCCAGAATCTCTGTTCAGCACATCCTTCCCCCCAACCCCTCATCACAGACACACAGACACACAGACACACAGACACACACACACACACACACACACACACACACACACACACACACAGTGCTAATGGTAGGGGACAGTAGGCAGTGCGGTGGGGGGGGGGGCGTCGACTGTCCTGGAGGGGAGCCCCCTTCTCTGGACACCCTTTTCTGCCTTCTAAGAAAATGCTAATGAGGTCCCAAACCCGCTCTAATCACCACATCTAATTACAAAAAAAAAGAGTAAATCACCAAACAAAATTAGTTTTCAGAGCCTTAATTAGCACCAGAAAGAGTAATTAATGAGCCAAACAGGAAGTGACCGAGGGGGGGGAGGAATATAACCCCCACAGATGAGCCTGGAGGGGCCTCACTGGTTTTCTCAGGCTGCCCAGACCCAGAGGTTGCTCACCTTCCTCTAGGTAGGTAGTGTTTCTACGGCATCCATCCAGTGCCATCCTTTGCCAGGCATCATGACCCAGCCCTGGAAGCAGAATTTAAAAACCTGGACCAATCCTCCTCTCTCTGCACCCCCAACCACAGCGCCACCAGCTCTGGGCCAGAAACACCCCGAGAGCAAACAGTCCTCTGAGAATTACAAACTCTCTTCGCCATGGGCTCTCTGCAGAGACCTTCGGCCTTTTCTGATCTCAGTTCCTCAGTTTGTGTTCCTTTCTTTATTTATTCACTTTAATAGTTGCATCATATAAATAAAACAGCATTACAAAAATGTCGTGGAAAGTTCAAACCTATTCATTATCCATTTCATACAGATTAAAATTGCCTTCAAGACTGTGCGGATTCAACTTGCGCTCTTTTCCTTCTAATGAGCTGGATAGAGGAGGCAAAGGTGCTAATTCATCCGTACATCTCTATCATATCTTGGCTTTTACTATATAAAGCATCAAGGTCGCATTCTGGGGAAATGTCTTTTTACCAAAGGTGCTATAATAATAATGAAGAAGCAATTTGTTTCAGCAAACTGCCTGCAGTAATGAGGCTTAATTATAACCATGTTATTAATACCGCTGCTTAAGGTAATTCACTTCTGAGCGGGGTGCAGAACAGTAAACTATAATTTAAACAAGAATCGAGACCTAATTTAAATCATCGGATCCACTGCGGAAAAAAGGCAAACAGAACGACTCTAATCTGCACGTGATTTAGCGCTTCCCTTGGCGCTGTTTCCGGGAGTTGGGGTGACTGTCAGAGGACAAGTCTCATTGGGGATCCTGGGCTCCACTGTCTTCCTCCTACCCAGTAGGCTTTGCCTTATGCGAAGTCCATCGGGGCACATCTGGCCTCCTCTTGACCCCTTTCCCCAATGCCTCACAGGGCTCGAGAGACCAGGCAGCATGTCTCTGTTTTCTCTAGAATTTTCATATTCCTCTTATGGATTTGTTGTTAGGAAAAATGTACCAAGGGGACTTTTTTTTTTTTTTTGCCTTTGACCCCTATGGAAGATGTCAACAGGCCCAAGCTGAGCAGAACTGTCATTTGTCTGTTCTTGCCAAGAGCACTGCTTGGTGGGGTCCACATTATGGCCTTATTACCTTCAGGCTCTTATATATGTATATATATATATGTATATATATATGTATATATATATATATATATATATATATATATAGTGTCCAGTGGCCCCATGTCCCTAGGTGCAGTGACCCCTGAGGCAGGTAGTTTGGTGAGCCCAGACTCCATGGTTCCATCAGACTCTCCTGAGATACTGACTTGATCACACGAATTCTCCTACATTGCAGTGGAGATTTGGGCTTGGTTCTGTGTGTGTCTTGGGGGCCCTCAGGGGCTATGATACATTGATCTAAGAAGCAAAGTATGTGTATTGCTCAGTCTATTAGAATATACATGAGATGGAGCCAAAGCAATAGCAGACATGGCAGACTCAGGTCTGATCCTCAGCATCTCCTACCGTCTCACGAGTCTGCTAGGAGTAATTCCCGAGTGCAGAGCCAGGAATAAACGCTGAGTGCTGCTGGGTGTGGCCCAAACCCCAAATACATATATAAGCAAAGGCTGGGAAGATAGAACAGGGTTGAGGTGCAGTTTTGTGTGCACTCAACCTTGTTGTGGTTCCCCCCAAGCATTGCAGGATGTATCTATGGAGACTCCTGAGCACCATGCTAGTGGTCTTTGGCATGGGAGGACACAGATTCCCAGGCTCTTGCACAGAACCACTTTCTTGGCTGGCAGAGAATTGCTCTGGAACACCGCTGTGGAGTCCCTGTTCCAGAACCAAAATAGAAAATGCAGCAACTGGGCATGTGTTTCCCAGATTCCCTCCTCTGAGCTCTCTTTACTCAGGCATTTATTTGGCTTCCAAAGGGTGCCAGGGATGTGCCAGTCACATCAGCTTGTTCCAGGCAAGGGTACCAATGGTGCTTGTGCCTCTTCTTGAGTCATCCATAGTGGCTTTCAATGACAAGGCCCGGGAGCTGGAGAACAGCTTTTAGTGGATGACGAACACTATGACACCATGTGTCACTGTGTCTGTTTGTAAGTGTCTGCGTGTAAGTGCATGCTCCTGCGTGTGAGAAGTTCAAGATGGCAGGTAGATGCAGAGCAAGTTTTTCTTGTCTCTGTACATGTCAAAAAATCCGGAGCTCCAGGCTCCAGGCTCTTCTTGGGCAAGGTCAAGGGATTATGCCTGGAGCAGCTGAGCAGCAACAGACATAATGAGGGGGGTGTCCAGGGACATGGTGGGGTGCAGCTTCATAGCTGGAGTGAGCTTGACCCTCCTGGAAGCAGTTCTGGGCCACTTAGTCTCCCTCCTCGTCTTCCCCTTCGTTTCTGCAGATCCAGAGGCCAAAGCCAGTTCTGGGTGGAAGGCAGGGGGAACTAGTTTTGGGGAGCAGCAAAGAGAAACGGGGCTTGGGCAAGGCCTAAAGTGCTTTGGAATGCTTCCCAGCTGGGCTGAGCAAGGCTAGGCACTATGGTTCTGGACAGTGAGGCCAAGGGAGGTTCATAATGGCTTTTCCACTGTATTCTAGCTAGTACATTGCCCTGTGACCATGAAAGACAAGAGACCCTCCAACCACATGGGCACATCTTCAGGGGCAGGAGCTGTAGGATACACCAGTTCTGCAGGAGCCCCCCCCACGCCCTTGGCAGTGGGAGAAAGGAAGGTAAAGGAGATAGTTAAGTGCAGAGTGGGGCCCATGAGACAGTCCTCCTTTTTGCAGGAGACTTGACTTAGGTAAGCAAAGAGGCTCAGTAACTAAACAACAAAGTGGTCTCATTCCTGTCCCTTCTTCATTCTGGAGGATGAAGGGTAGTGGTCATGGTGAGTGTGGGAAAGGGGTCTCCTGGCTTGGAGGGAAATTGTGGGCCCCAGGCTAGGAGATGGAGGGGGGTCAGTGACTTCACAAGGCCACTCCTCTCCTCACACTGCCCCAGCCCCTGGAGTCCTTCAGGCCAGCTTTGTTTAACTTAACTTATTGGGGTGCAGGTACCAACCAGGAACTGTTGAAGTAGCTTCAGGTGCAATGGTGGAAGAGGTTTTTCTCAGTTTGTTCACATCAGGAAATTGAGGGGCTGGAGCGATAGTGCAGTGGTAGGGGTTTGCACATGGCTGACCCAAGATGGACCTCGGTTCGATTCCAGTGTTCCATATTGTCTCCCAAGCCAGGAATGATTTCTGAGTGCATAGCCAGGAGTATTCCCTGAGTGTCATCACTGGGTATGGCCCAAAACCAAAAACCAACCAAACAAACAAACAAAAAGATTTGCAGGCAAGAGATTCAGGATTTGGGTGTACTGCATCCAAGGGCATCTCCTCATTTTAGCCTCATTTGGGCTACCTTCCTATTTGGGCAGCCCCTTTGTTAAGAAAGTAGATTGGGACCGGAGAGATAGCATGGAGGTAAGGCGTTTGCCTTTCATGCAGAAGGACGGTTGTTTGAATCCAGGCATCCCATATGGACCTCCTGTGCCTGCCATGGGCGATTTTTGAGCATGAAGCCAGAAGGAACCCCTGAGTGCTGCCGAGTGTGACCCAAAAACCAAAAAAAAAAAAAAAAAGTAGATTTTGGAGGGGTTGGGGCCTGGTGGTTTTGTTTTCTGAGGGTGGCCAATAGGCCTGTAAGTATCCCAGGCAGAGAGAGCAACCGAGTGCAGAAGCCTTTGAGTTTGGACATGAGAGTAGTTGCCACAGGAACTTTCACCTTTGGCCCCAAGGAAATGAAAGTGGGAGGGGGCTCTAAATCTGGAAAGTTCTCTGAGTTGGAAAATACAAGCACCACCCCACCTGGGGCTCCCTTGGGCAACCCCCTGAAATTCTTTCAGCCACCAGGGAGAAGCTGGGTTGAGGTCAGTCCCAGACCTGGTACCTTCAGTGTCCTGTCTCTTGAACATGGTGACAGCAATGCTGCCCTTCATATTGATGAAGCCACATCCAGGTGGGCCACCAACCTTGGTGTGGAAGCACCAGGCATCCTGAGACCACAGCCAGGACACATGGCCCATGTGGGGCCCTCGTGGGAGCCCCAGCAGTTCCTTGCTTTCAGCTCCCTGAAATGGCTCTTCACAGGAAGGGAAACAGACACCTGATAACTGGATAAACCTGTAAATGGAATTGCAAACCTCCTGGACCTGCAGGAGAAAGAGGCGGCCCAAGCCCGTTAAGTCTAAATTGAATAAATCTGACCAACTCCCAGTCAATTGCTTCCAGTGCTCTTGAAGATAGATGAAGAAGTGGGTGAGCTGCAAGCTCTGGGGCAGGTAAGGCATGAGAGGAAAATGGCAGAGGGCAGCGGGTGCTGGCTGTATTCCTCTGCCCACAGCACACGAAAGGGGGCTAGAGTTTCCTGTTGATCATTTCAGTGGGGGAAAGAGGACAGCCCATTCATGGTGACTGGTAGCCGAGTGGCCCCTGGGGTCCCCAGAGAGCATCCTAGGGCACGTAACAGATCACTCTGGCAGGTGCTCAGAGCTGCGATGGACCGAGATCATCTCTCTCCCTCTTCACCTGCCTGACACATCTCCAAGGTGGGTTGCCAGTGCCAGTCCCAGGTTCATCCTATTAGGGGCCATAGGGAGGTGGGGTGGGGGTATCTGTGCTCTGTCTCCTTGAATGGACATGAGTTTGGGACTGTGGAACAAGAGAAATCCTGATGGTGGGGTGTGGCTCTCCAGGGTTGGGAAGGGTCTGGCCGCTCTGCTGTCGTGTGGCTTTTGGATGCTCCTTTTGGGGAAATCAGCAAGGATGCAGGTGCTCTGATTACCCTGGGATGAACATGCTGGAGTTGGCCACGGTCTGCGCCAGCGCCCCCTACTGGACACAGGGTGAGCCTGTTGGCCCCTCTGGGCTGGCTGAGCATTCTGAGGGCAGAGACCAGGGCCTGGGAGAGCTGTCACATGGGTGCCTGCCTGTGTGATCTGTAGGAGCATCCGAGGCTCCTGCTGGTGTGTCAGTTTTCTCCCTCGAAGTCGGAGGGGGAGTGGAAAGAGAGATTTAGATTTCTCTAACTGAATTTTACATATTTTGAGTGAACATGGTCTTTCTCTCCTTTCCCTCCCTCCCTCCCTCCCTCCCTCCCTCCCTCCCTCCCTCCCTCCCTTCCTTCCTTCCTTCCTTCCTTCCTTCCTTCCTTCCTTCCTTCCTTCCTTCCTTCCTTCCTTCCTTCCTTCCTTCCTTCCTTCCTTCCTTCCTTCCTTCCTTCCGGAATGATTCCTGGCAGTGCTTGGTGAACCAAATGAAATGCTGGGGGTCAAACACAGATCAGCCATGTGCCCGAAAAAAGCGCCTTCCCCACAGTACTATCTCTCCATCCCATGATTTATTAATTTTGGTGTTTGGGGCTATGTAATATGGTAATAAGATAACCATTTATAATGCTGGGCTTGAACCTGAGTTGTGTGTGTGTGTGTGTGTGTGTGTGTGTTTGCAAAGCAAGTGCCTGTTCCATTGTACTGTCTCTTAGGCCCTGTAAGATGATCTCACCAAGTGCTCTGCTAGAAATGGTTATGAATATTTTTCTGACCCAACTCCTTGATTGTCTTCAGCGTGTGAGAGGCATTTGTGCAGAAACGTCTCCTTTCCACAGCATTCCACGTTCCCATCCTCTTTCAGGGCAACTTGAGAGCTTTCTGTCATGATCTCAGAGGTCCCCACATGCCGGGAGCAGACCCTCAAACACTACAGTCAGGGAGGCATGCTTTCTCCAGGATTCATATTTATATTCAAACTATTTTTTCTAGTTGAACTTTGGGTGGGGCACCCCTAGTAATATGCAGTCTCCCAGGGCTAGATGTTTGAGTGCTCAAGACCAATGATATAGCACTTCCCAACCCCACAGTGTTGGGGGACCACCAAGCCACATCCTGTGGCATTGGTTGGGCAAGTCGTCCTGAGGCCCAAGCTCAGGTCAGCTTCTGAACACTGAACTTTCTTCCTAGCACCTCTTTATGGAGTTTACTTTTAGTGTGAGAATGATATGAGGTTTTAATTTTTTTTTGTTTGTTTTTGGGGTGAATAGAGGAGGTCTCCCTCCCAAGGCTGGATGGTTAAATGCACAATCTGGCAATGCAGTGCTATTTGGGTTCATCGGTGCTGGGAGTGGTCTGGGTAACCCAGATGGTACTTGGTGGGCCATGTAGTACCAAGGGGGGGGGGAACTTAGGTATGGTGTAGCCAGGGCTGTGGCCATGATCACTAGACTTTCTCCCTAGCCCCTCCATTTTACTTTAATATAAATGGTAAAACTGGGGCAGAGAGATAGTATAGTGGTTAAGGCACTTACCTGCCAGCCAACCTGGGTTTGAGCCCCAGCATTGCATATGGTTTTATGAGCTCTGCCAGGATTGATCCCTGAGCAAAGAGCCAGAAGGAAGCCCTGAACACAACTGAGTGTGGCCCAGAAACCACAGTGATACAATAAAAACGACAAGGCTGGTACAATGCAGTTAAAAACATAAAGTCAGCCACCTGTGCAGTCAAGGTTATCCCCATGGCCCTCAGTGTCTCTTATACCTGCTGTTCAGGGTGTTCTGCCGGGTTGCAATTGTGTGTAGCTGAGCCTTGAGCCTTGCGTGTGAGTGTGGTGAATTTCATACAGCATGCTGAGGACTGAAGCTATCCAGCCCTGAAAAGGCAGAGTCTCATAAATCGATGACAAATGAATACATTTCTTTTCCTGTCTATGAACCACATGCAAAAGAGGGAAAGGAACCCTGCAGGAAGAATTGTAAATAGCAAATTATTTTACCTGCCATATCTGAGCATATGACTCCAGTCTGATCCTAGATCAGAAATCGCTCTATGAGATACTCTCAATTTCTCTCTCTCTCTCTCTCTCTCTCTCTCTCTCTCTCTCTCTCTCTCTCTCTCCCTCCCCCTCTCTCCCTCCCCCTCTCTCTCTTCCTCCTTCCCTCCCTCCCTCCCTCCTTCTCTCTCTCTCTCTCTCTCTCTCTCTCTCTCTCTCTCTCTCTCTCTCTCTCTCTCTCTCCACCCTGAGTTTTGGAATGGCAGTGCCGACCTCAATCTAAGGTGCTACTGCCCAAATCCATAGCCACTGTGTGGCTGCCACATTGGACAACAAACTTGGGAAGCTTGTCTGGGATCTGCTGATGGTGGGGTGTCCCTGGAGGCAAGGTCAAAGGTGCTGGGGATTTTCTGAACAGAGTCAGGTCGGATTTTCTGGCGAGTCCACCCTAGGGGATTTCCTAGTCTTAACACGCAGCATATCCTGGAGCCTGGATTTGAAGAGCCTGTTTTGAAGAGAGGAGCAGGATTGGGATGGGCAGGGCTGCTGTGGTACAGGAGGAGGGGTGAGGGTTTGTCTTAACCTGGAGGGGCCAGTCTGGCCAGCTCAGGGCTGACTCCAGATTCTGTTCTGGGGTTATGATAGTGAATGTGCCTCCACTAGTTCTCTTGCTCTCAGGCACCCCATCCCGTTGTGACCCTCACTCCAAAATGGGCCTTGCATGTGAAGGGAAGATTCTCCACAGAGTAGTTCTTAGGACCTGGACAAGGCCCTCATTATCTCAGCCCAGACCTGCTGCATCAGCCCCAAACCCAGCCTGTGGTCTCTGAGTGGGTCTCAGGTCTGGCCAATGGCTGCTGCCCTGCCAGGCTCTTTCTTGTCACCACCCTTTCTCCCCTACCCCAGACTGTCAGGATTTCCAAGGGTCAAATGAACACCTGAGATGAAAATGAAGGGGCAAAGCCCATCTTCCTAGAGATCTCACTAAGAGTTGTTCTCTCAAAGTGCTGTTTTCCCTCTTTTTTTGTTGATGTTAGCAGACGTTGCCCTAAGTGAGTAATAGTCGTCTGTTTCTGTCACTGGCCTGTCTTCAAAAAGGCAAGGATGCAGCTAGGAGCCACCTGAGAATTGTGGAGGAGGCATGTCCTGGAGCAATGTGTTTTTTGATTTTATTATTTATTTGGGGGCCACACACAGTGATGTTCAGGGTTACCCCTGGCTCTATGCTCAGAAGTCACTCCTGATGGTGCATGAGGGACCTTAGGGATACCTCGAATCAAACCCAGGTTACCCATGTACAAGGCAAATGCCCTATTTGCTTGCTGTGCTATCATTCCAGTCTTTCCTTTTAATTTTTTTATTGGGGGGGTGGGTGGGCCATTTTGCTCTTCACCAGAGGTTGCTTCTGGTGAAGCTTTGAGAGCATTTGCCCAAGATTGAACTGAGGTTGGGAGAGAGCAAGGCACAGCCTTAACCCCTGCATTCTCTCTCTCTTTGGCATTGATAAGCTTTTTAATCAATGGTGCTGGGTTCCCAGGAGGAAAAAAAAAGTGAATGTGATCTCTAGTTCACCCCCATTCACAGAAATGAATGCCTGAAGGATCGTGGATTTAAATACAAAAGTTCTGCCAATCATGTTTCTCTCCTCAAACAAAGGAAAACTCTATTCAGGCTCTCTGACTGTTTGAGTTTTCTTTGTGTGTGTTTTTCTTTTTTTTCTTTTTTTTTTTTTCTAACTTTATTTAAATACAAGTTTACAGGGGCCGGGCGGTGGCGCTGGAGGTAAGGTGCCTGCCTTACCTGCGCTAGCCTAGGAGACGGACCGCGGTTCGATCCCCCGGCGTCCCATATGGTCCCCCAAGAAGCCAGGAGCGACTTCTGAGCGCATAGCCAGGAGTAACCCCTGAGCGTCACCGGGTGTGGCCCAAAAACCAAAAAAAAAAAAAAAAAAATACAAGTTTACAGAGTTGTTCATAATACAGTTATTTCAGGCAGTCAATGTTCCAACACCAATCCTACCACTAGTGTGAGCTTCCTTGCACAATTTTCCCACCTCCCCCCTAAGTCTCTCCTCTTAGAAGGCACAAAATCATTCATTTTCTATTGTTTGTTACAACAAAATGACTAATAGAATTATAAAAACATACTTTAGTGAAAGGAAATTTGTGAAAATTGTTTTATTTCACCATGGAATCATAAAAAGTCATTGTCTGAGGGTTTACTGAGCTATTCGTTGCTAGTTGAGTTGCCCGTGTTATTTGTTTTAGTCCACTGAGCTTAGTGGGCTTCTGTGCCACTTTCTCATCTAATTTGCTGTACTCCTACTGGGTTGTTGGTATTGTGTAAGTTGGAGGTGTTGTGTGGCCGTATATGTGGCCCCACGTTCTAAAAAGTTAGGGATTTGTAGAACTGGGCTGATGAGTTTTTGCAGCTTAGCTTGCAGCTCTTCCAAGATTATAGTGAGGACACAAAACTGGGCTATTGCTTACATGGTGGTGGCTGAGAGAGTTTCCTTTGACAGAATATACACACACCCCCACAGCCCTGCCTCCCATGAAACCAAACATAAATAAATGCTAAATTGGATTTTATTACAATTAAGAACTTCTGCCCATAAAATGACACTATTAAGAAAAAGAAGAAGCCAGCCAAGATGGGGCCAGTTTTTTTTGCAGCTCCTTGCTCAGAAAAAGGATCAGACTATTGAGAAAGTAGAAACTCCCACTGCTAGTAAGCCAAAGACAGACAACCCAATTAAAAACAGTACCACGGGTTGTAAACTTGGATAACTTCTTTAGAATATGATGTTGAATTATCTAAGGAGCTAAAATATTGAGACTCAGGGGAGATAGGACTCTTGCCTTGCAGGCAGTTGATGTAGGTTTGTTCCCAAGCACTCCTTATGGGTCCTGAGCACTGTCAAGAGTGATCCCTAAAAACAGAGCCAGGAATAAGCTTTGAACAAAGGCAGGTATATTTCCAAAACAACAACTACAACAAATGGCGGATGAATTAGAACTGCCACCAATAAGCCGATGCATGTGAAATCCAGGCAAAAAGGTTTCATGTGGGTCGAGGAGGAGCAATGGACACTTTTTGAAGAGTTATTGGTGATTGTGGAATCTAAGAGAGGTGTTTTCAGAGGCTAGAAAATCCAGGTCTCAATCAGAGGGGTAATTTTATATATAGAAAAGAACATTGAGAGGCCTGAGACTTGTATACTTCATTGCAAGGGAGTTCTGCCCTCACCCAAACTAAAGAACCATGATGAGAAGGGACTGAGTGTTAGATGTCACCTAGGTACCTGGATCCAGGTTTGTCTGAAGCACACAATTCCAGACCTGTGCTTAGTTGTGCCTCCTGTGTTATTATATGTGGAAATATATTTCTTCAAACAACCATTCCCCTGCTTCCAGACTTATTGGTCTCTCCCTTCACCTGAGCATACGTGGAAGGCTTGCACATCATAAGCAAGCTTGATGTTCTGCTTCTGGTTCTTGTAGAGGACACCAATGGAGATCTAGCCTCTCTGCACCTCACTTTTTTTTTTATTTGAACATGGGGTTTTCCAGAGCACTTACCCTCTCACACTAGCCTTGCATGGAACCCCTGTGATTAATGCTGGCAATTGCACAACTCATGGGTATAGAGTCTGTGTCCTGGAGCTTTTGACCCATTTTCACCATCAGTGCCACCTTCACATGTGACAGTCAAACTGCATCAGCCTGCTTGAGCCATTGAGCTTAGGGTTCTGGAGTTACAGAGAGAAATATGGGGCTCGCCCTAGAAGTAGGTGCTCAGCTATACCCCCACCAGAAGAGACTCTCATGCTGAACATCTGGTCAACCCTACATAGGTTATGTATCTAGAAGTGGAAGGCAAAGACTCTCTTCTCCTGCCTCTCTGCAAAGGGTCCCCATCTCATCAGCTTGAAATAGGTACAAGAGAGGGACTTAGAAAATGCAGAGCTGTGAGCTACAAAGTTTGAGATGTTGGGCACAGGCTTGGTGCAGAATGGCCCTCTACAGCATAAAATGGTGTATGGGACGTCCTCTGGTCATCTTGGTCTGCACAAATGAGCAAGCGAAAGGCTGCAGGGGTTTATGTAATGCATGGCTAGTTGGCAGCAATGAATGGCAGTTGATTGTTATTCCTGAGAGACATGCTCCCTGCTCTCCCATGCCTTCTCCACTCCCAAAGTGAGGGAGTCGGGGTCACGGGGTCTTGTGACTGTTGAGTAAGTGGGTGGGCTTTTCAAGGGGTCAGGCTTGGGGACAGTTCCATTGTGGGCACTGCTCTCAGAAACAGGTTCCCAGGAAGGAACAAAGGGATCCAGAAACCAGGCCTGGGAGCTAACGACCCTTTGTGGGTTCCTTATTCATTGCTCCCCTTGTTAGCTGCCAGATTTGTGGGAAGGAACAGAAGAAGGGGCTCGGCTGGCTTCACAGAAGTGGTAACAAGGATGCAGCAATTACTGGGACTCTCCAGCACCAAGTCCTGTTCCTCTGGAGGGCCCAGCTGGGCTTTGTGCTGCAGAGAAGAGGGAAAGGTCAGCGTGCCTCATAGAGGGAGGGAAAAAGGGCCCCCTCCTCTTGCAAGAGTCCCAGAGGGAGACAGACAAAGCAAAGGAGGAAAAAACTAGAGAAAGAGTGACATTTGGAAATGCCCTGCACGAGGGGGGGAGAAAACTGCAGTAAAAATTACAACCCAGGAGGAGGCCAGAAGAGAGTGGTGGGGAGTGTGTTGGAGGGGCATGGCCAGGGGTTTGGGGAACTCAGAGCCCAGAACCTCAATCTTTTTTGTCTGTGGATGGAAGCTCTGCCAAGGCCTTATCCTCCTTGGGACTCTGACTCTGAACTGGTTCGGGCCATGGAAGAAAGACCGAAAAGTCCCACTCTCTCTGACCTGGTCTGAGGCTGCTCTGCCCTGTCTTTCCCCAATATTCCTCCACCTCTTCTAGCCCTCCTCATGAAGCTGGAGCCCACAGCTGGACTCAATGGAGAAGCCTTAAGCAGCTCCAGTCATTTCTAACCCAGGGGATTCCCTAGAAGGGGAGGAGTCTCTTTTCTATCTGCTTCCTGTGCAGCTCTACCCTCTAATACTCTGAGTGATAAGGGGAGGGGAACAGAGAGGTATGTGGAAGGAGATTGTCACTGTTGTTGTTCCTCAGACGTGGTTTGGGGCTGCTGGTGAGGGGAGTATCCTCTACTACATTATAATCTCCACCCAGGCAAGTCAGGATCCAGAATGCCCCTGAGACTTCTGGGTCTCAGCAGCCCCCATTTCTTGCTCTTCAGTCTCAGAGTTGTGAATGTGCATTTTCCATCATGGGCATGACCCATCAGTCCCCTAAGGCTCACTCTGGGAGTCCCCAGCCTGCAGCCCTAGTGAAGTCCCTGCCCACCTTGGTGGATGTCAAGGGCCTGGCAGATACCCCCATTCTTATGCCACTGAATCAGGCATGAAAGAAAAAGAAGTGGGGCTGAGGAAAGTGAGACCCTGTTTGCAGAGGCTGCAGTGTAGATGTGGGACTAGGTTGTTTGTGTCAACCAGGCTCTGTGTCAGGTCCTGCTGTCTCTGGGGTCACCTGTGATCTTTGTGTGTTGGTTTACTGGTTCTACCCTAATCAGTATTTGTACTCCACCCTAGGGTGTGATCTGGTGATGGGATATTACCTGGTATTCCTCTCCCACCCTAAGGTGTGGCCTGGAGAAAGGCAGGTGCTCATTCTTTGGTCTTCTACTAAACTAATTTTCTTCTTCTTAGGAGCAGAAAACTTGGGTAGTTGAATTCCTTGCTTGAGTGCTGGATTTCCTGAATCCATTCTTATACCTTTTTGCTGTGTGGATTATTTTCTGCGTCAATGTTTGCTTTCAGATCTTCATCTCACCAGATTCTCATTTTGGAGCTCTGGGTTTTCCACTAGCACCTGCGTTTCTTGATGGCCGCCATGCCAGCTGAGCCCAAGTTTGTCCCACTAGAAACATAAGTTGTCTTAGAGTTATCTGGACCCACCCCCATGTCTGAGTCACTCAGGGTGAAGAAAAGAAGATGATGATAGGGTGTGCCTGAATTGGGGTGCATGCTGGGACTGTCTTCCTAAGAGGAGGGGCACTGGCTTTGAAATGAGGGAAACCTCATATCTCCACGAGAGAATCCCCAACCTTGGCCCAACAGTCCCTCATCTCTTATTATACTCAGAGCATCACGTTAGCAACATTTGCTTTGGTGATTATTGGTATCATTTACTTGTTATTGTTCAAGGGGCACAGTCAGGTCACTCTGAGTTCTGAACCCAGGGTGATTCCCAGAATGCTTTGTGGGAGACTTGGAGTGCCGGGGGTCAAGTTTGGACTGTTCTTGCATGTAAAGCTTGTCTTCCAGCCCATTACTGTGTCTCTAGTCCCAAGAGCCTTTGCTTAAAAATGAAAAAAAAAAAAAAAGGCAAGTGGGCTTCAACCCCCTCTATCCTTACCACCCACAGCAGCCAGCGCTCATTATCGAAACAACACACCGTGTGCCTCTGAAGCCTTATTTATCCAACATCTTCCCACAGTGTATGTCAAAATTTACAGCGAGTGCATTCAGCTCCTAGTAAACATTTGACTCTGCCTGGCCTCAGTGGTGCTAATTAGGTCGTGTGTGTCCCTGCTCCCAGGAGGAAGGACAGTTCAGATTAGCAAACTCACAGGGCCTTCTCAGGGGCTGAGCCCGGGGCTGCAAGGTGGAGAGGAAAAGTTGCAGGCAAAAAAAAGAAGGAACGTTCCCCAGCAAGTTTTAGAACAGCAAAACCAAAACTTGACATGCAGTAGGCTCCCTAGTGTCCTGGGCACCCCCAGTTCCTGGCATCGGAGTTCTACATACCCCACACCTCCAAACAGGACCCGTGCTATTTCTGAATAAACTTCTGCACTTCACAGTTTAAGAAGTTCTGGCTCACCTCTAGCTCCTGCCTCATGATCTCTTGTATCCTTGCCCAGCTGCATGGCTGTCATGGCCCTTATGGGAGAGCAGGCCTGGGCAAGATATCTGAAACTGCTTCTCCAGGAGGAAGGAAGAGTCAAGTCTGGCCCTTCCTGGGTGCAGGGAGCTCAGAAAGACCCTAGAGTAGCCTTTTGTTCCCAGATGGGTTGCTGACTACTAAGGGAGTCTGAGAGAAGAGGTTAATGGACCACATAGGGCTGGGTGAGGGGCTCAGAGTCTCATACATGCACCCAGGGTCAGAAGTCACCCCTCAAGGGGCTGGTGGTGCAAAGCAGGAACACCTCTGCCCAACTGTGTGGCCCGGAGATGGCCCTTGTTTGCTCTGAGAGAGCTGTGATGGTCTAGATGTCCTGGCTGTCACCAAGAGGGCTGTGAACTCTCGTCTTCTCACTCTCCCCACTGCCTGCTGGAGCAGCTGTCCTCATCCTTACTCAGTGCTAGAGGCCTCTGTGAAGCTCTTTTACTTATCTACAGACACCCCATTTATGCAGTCAAATACTCCTTAATTCCCCCAGTCTAGCTCCCCAGGTTTCCTTTCTGTCATGGGCTTTGCTATCTTCAGCTATCCATTGGATCATTGGATCCTTTACTTACTCTTACACTAGTGTCTTACACTGGTGTTTGCTATACATACAGTAAATCCTGCTAAATGGAGGAGGAATGGAGAAAGAAAAAGACAGAGGGGGAGAGGGGAGAAAGGAGAGGGGAAAAAATTTCATCTGCTGCTTAAACATGAAGGACTATGAAGTGGAGGAAGAGTTGAAACGTCTTGTTGGGGTCATTGGACTGATGACTCAAGCCAGCAAGAATTGTGCCCTCAAATGCACTTTCTCACTCATTTCTTCTCACTGCCTTCCTTCACCTTTCCTCACACATCTCTAGCTTTCCCCTGCTTTGCTCTTCCTGTGGAAGTTCATGTGGATGAACCATCTCTCTGCTTCTCTTTTTAGTCTCAGTCCTCTCTCTCTCTCTCTCTCTCTCTCTTTATCTCTCCTCTCACTCTCCCTTTCTCTCCCTCCTTCTCTCTCCCACTTTCTTCCTCTCTTCTCTCTCCCTCTCTCCCACTCTTCTCTTTCTTCCTCTCCCCCTCTATTTCTCACCTCTCTCTCCCCCCTCTCTCCCTTCTCACTCATTCGTATTCTGGGATAGCCTTATCAGAAATAGCCAGGAGTGAGTGACCTTCAGGTTGCTGCTTTGGAACTGGCTTTTGTTCCCCCACCACCACCATTCTGTGCATCCTCCAAAACTTAGAGGAAGATTGATTCAGGTGTGGAGAGACCCCAGGGCTTTGTACCTAAGCTCCAAGTGAGCCATGACCTCACTTTTACCCTATAGAGCCCCCTGACCCTCCCTTTGCAATACCAGGACTCTGTCCCACCTCCTTCCACATGCTCTTCTCCAATCCCCTTTCATAAGGCCTCCATGTCCAGAGCTTGCACTGCGCTAGTAACATGCTCCATGCCACGCATGCAGCATCATGTCCATTCCTTACAGGCCATTATGCCCCTTGTTTTATATTTGCAGGAACATGCAGAGAAGTTAAAGAGAAGGTTGATATTTGGTCCCAGGCTCTGTAACTAAAGCCAGATCTAAATACAGATGTAGTGAGTGAGCAACTGTGTTGGCCCCTGATACCAGCTGTTTCTAAAGTGTGACTCATGGAGGCCCAGGGGTCTCCCTTTGCCCTTTATGGGGCTCTGGCAGATCAGTTCTATTTTCAAGATGTAATTTTCCTTTCTCTCAGTATGGACAAATGACTCCAAATCTGTGTGTGAAACCAATCAGAGCTCCTTGATGCAAACCAAAATTCTTTCTCCAAACTAGACCCTGGAGGACATATTTTTCTATGGGAAACACTTGCTTTCAAACATTTACTTTTCTTCGGAATATCCTAAGGAAATCAGTGAGAATGTATAATTTTTTTTTTCTCTTTTTGTGTTTAAGCCACACCCAACCATGCTCAGGGCTTGTTCCTGGTAGGATTCAGGCGAACATATATGGTTCTGGGATCCAAGTTGGGTTGGCTGTGTGCAAGGCAAGTGTCTTACTCACTGTACTGTCCCTTTACTTAAGTATGATGAATTTGTTATGTCTTACCCACAGGGACATATTTGCTTAATAATCCATGTCATGGACTGGGAACAATGTAAAATACACCACACTGGGAGCCATAAGGCAGGTAAGGTATGAGCCAACCTAGGCTTAATCCGTTGTACTACATGGTTCCCTGAGCACTGTAGGGCTTGAACAGCACTGTATCCTCATGTCCTCACATTGAACTCCTGGCCAGATTGATCGAAAATTGCTGGTGGAGCCCCTGAGTTCCTAAGCAAGTCTTGGGAGGCCCCCATTAAAAAATGAAAACAACCATTTGTTCTAACGATGCTGCTGTCATGAGGAAAAGGCATGCACTCAAGTGGCATTACAAGCAAAGCAGGCCTCTTGTTTCACAAACCCCTTTCTCACTTGAACGAATGAATCAATGAATTAATGAATAAATGACTCCAGCACAGGCTGTAGCTATCCTGTGGGTTGTCAGGAAACATGTTCAATGCCCGCTCTGGAACATATTGAATTCGGGACTGATTGCGTTTGTACTGAATCGCTCAGAGAGAAACCACCTGTCCATCTACATTGGGAAAGGTTTCATCTCAGGAATTATTAATTTTGGGGCAGGACCCATAGTACTGTGGAGAGGGTGTTTGCCTTGTATGTGGCTGACCTGAGTTCAATCCCCGGCACTTTATATGGTCCCCTGAGCCCTTCGCCATGAGTCATCCCTGAGCACAGCCAGGTGTGGCTCAAATCCAAAACTAAACAAAAAATAAATTTAAAAGGATTAATTGCTAGTTGACTCCACCCCTTGGCTCCTTCACTCTGCCCCCAGCTGAGCTGCATTACTCATAAACAGTCCTTTTGCCACCTAATAAGACAGGGCCACCCCTCCTGCCCATGAAGTGCTCTTTTCTCAAGGAGGAGAGGAGAGGGTCCTCCCAAGGGCCTGCATGGCAAAAGCTCTATTAACTTCTCCTATGTGAACTCCTTCAGTTTATGAAGACTTCAATTAGGCTGTCCTTTAAGTTCATAGCCTTCAAGGAGACTGTTCTAGGAACGCCAATTGTAAGATGGTTGTTGGGTGCCTCCACAGAGGGGCTCTTACTCCAATAGCACTGAGAAAGGGCCCCTTCCAAAGGGCAGTTGGACTCTTGCTAGACCCAGGGTTCCTCAGATGGGCAGTAGTGACCTGCACGGAAAGCCTCAGTGCATTGGATGTGGCTGAGCATTAGTGGGCCCTGGAAAAATTCTCAAAAATTCAGCCCTACCAGTAGGAGACCTTCACCTTTGGCAGTGAATGTGAACCCCATAAGCACTTGGCACTGTACGTGTCTGAATAAATACATTTTTCTGATGTGATCAGAGGGGGTGTTAACATGATTTTTCCAATATAGCATAATGAAATGGATTGACATTTGAAAGATCTACATAACTGGGTGAGTCAATATTTCCAAATGATGGAACATAATGTAAAAGTTGCTCTCCAAGGATGAGAAAGATAGATGCATGATTTTATTTGGCCAAGAGGGGAGAGATACCCTGCTTTGCTCAGGGACTTTGCCTGGCTCTGTGCTCAGGGAATCACATATAGTATTGATTGAAGAAGGGTTAGCTGCATGCAAGGCAAACATCTCGGTCCTGTCCTATCTTTCCAGACCTCTTAGACGAATGCATTTAAGTTACAGCAATTGACACATAATCCAGTTCCAAGCTGTCACTGATCAACCATTCATACATCACCCTTTCTTGGGTTTTGATGGCATTTTTGGAGACACATCCAGAAGTGATCAGGAGATAATAGACAGTGTTGGGGAATAAACCCAGGTTGGCTGCATGCAAGGCAAATGCCCCACTCATTGTTCTGTCAACCTGGCCCTTGATGACACTTTTAAACAGATGTAAAATTACCTGAAAAGGTTAATATAGTACCCCTCTTACTCCAACTACACATCAAGTGTGAGGCCCTATTTTCCTCATGTACTACAAAAGCAACAAAAAAGCATCACAAATGAATGCATTTAGGAGCACATCAGAGTATCTGATAAATTTTTCATTAACTTGACATTGAAGATACTAGAGATCTTGTCAAATAATTCCACTGATGGAAACACTTTCAAAACAAAAAAATGCTTTAATAGAGATATTATTGCTATATGTATATAATGAATAAGTAACTTTAACTTCTAATTCAGTATCAATCTTGGAGGCCCTTGTGATCATAAAGAGGACTTGAGCCACAACTCTTGAGGTCTCTGCTCTGGAGTCATTCTTGTTCCAATTCTGAGGTCTGGGAGCTGAGACATAACTTGTGGAGGACATTCTAGTGGAATGTCAGCCCTGGGGGGTACCACTCTCCAGGGACTTGTAGACTCCTGAGGCTCTGCCTGCAATTGTCTAAAGAGGTGTCAGGTAGAAGCCCAGAAAGAGCCTTTGTCTGGTTAACCCCAGTCTCTCCCTGGACTTACCTGCTTCTGGTCCAAGCACCTACATTAGTGGTTTCCTTAAGCACTCATAATAGGCATAAGTAGCAGCAGGGCAAATTCCTATTGGAATTGAAAGGAGTCTGACTTGAGTGGTGGCCTGGGGTGACCTTGGGTAAAAGGGCTATCACTTAGGTGAGCTGTTCTAATCACACTGTGGAGAACACCAGGGTCCCTGTTTGTTCACTACCCCAGGTTTCTTCCCTACTCCACTGTGCAGCCCCTCCCCAGCTATCTTCTCCATCTCTTCATCCTAGACCCCCATAAAGTAGAATTGCTGCCTTCCCAATAGTCTCTGGGTAGAGGGAGCAAGTGATGCCCTTGACCTAAATATCACCAAGTTACACCTACCCCTGGAGTACTCTTAGGCAGATCTCACTATCCTGAGGTAGAGTGCTCATAGGTGCCAACAGCATCCTGGGAAGGTAAGGATGTCTGTGAACTCTGAACAGGCACCAAATCCAGTGGCAACCTCTTTGGCATTTCTACTGCCACTACTGTGTATTAAACTCAGTGTCCTTTCCATGAAAGGGGCTCTGCAGCTCCTCAAGATGCCCAGCACAGTCATGAAGTGGGACAGTCTGAAGGTCAGAGGGTGTGGGTCTTTATCTCGCTCCTTATAGCATTTGTATTTTGTTTTATTTTGACATGTGGTTTTTTTTTATTATATCAACTTTGCAAACCAAAGGGGGGGTGATATTTTGGGGAAATAGCTTTATTAGTCATCATTGCTTTAAGGACAAAGGGACAACTCAATATATATATGATATATACGTACAATATATATACACACATACATACATATGTGTGTATATATATATATATATATATATATATCAGTTAATTTTTTTTTCTTGGCCCATGCCTGGTGGCATTCAGGTGTTACTCCTGGCTCTGAACTCAGGAATCACTTCTGGCAGACTTGGAAGACCATATGGGTTGCTGGGTATTGAACCTGGTCAGCTGCATGAAAGGCAAATGCCCTACCTGCTGTGCTATCTCTCTATTCCCTATTAATGTTTTTATACGTGTTACTTGAGTATTTGAGGCACTGACTTATAATACTGTTACCATAAAGTTTCATGCACATGATGCTCCCAACTACAGTTTACACCCCCACCCTTCAAAGCTATTGCCCAGTTTTTCTTAGTTTCTCCCTCAATATGTTTTGTTGTTGTTGCTTTTGTTCGTTTGGTTTCAGTCACACCCAGAAGCTCTCAGGGATTATTTCTGCTCTGTGTTTAGAAATCACTTCTTGTAGGCTAGGAGACCCATATGGGATACAGAGGATTGAACCTGGGCCAGCCATGTGCAAAGCAAATGCCCTCTCTGCTGTTTTACTGTTCTGGCCCCTTGTTAATGTTTCTTTAGGTCACATGCATGTGAGTAGGCCTGGACTTCAGAGATCCCACATCTACCCTAGGCTGAAGAGATGGTACAGAACTTAAAACATTTGCCTTGCACTCTGCCAACCCAGGATCAACCCCAGCACCATATATGGTCTCCCAAGCACTGCTTGGAATGACGCCTGAATGCAGAATCGGGAGTAAGTCCCAAGCACTGCTGTGTCTTTCTCCAAAAGGCCAGAGCTACTCAGAAGGGGAGGAACAGAGAGTCACTCAGGGCTCTGCATGAGGGGTCCCCCAAGCTATGAAGTGGAAGCTCTGGGCTATACTCAAATATCACCCCAACTGCAGATGACCTCCAGGGGGCATTTCCCTTCTCCCCTTCACCTGCACTTTCTTTGTCTCCCAAGGGAGCACTGCTGGGGCAGGGTTGGGATGATCAGCAGAGCAGAACACAGAAGTGGCAACTCTGAAGTCACCTCGAAGATAAGCGAACAAAATAAGAGACAGAAGGGAGGAGAGAAAAGGGGGGAAATCAAAGACTAATCCAGAGAATTTGCCTTTAATCTTGGAGCTTCCAGACCTAGTTCCCCTTTCATCTAGGACTTGGAAGTTATCTGGTTATTTTATGGGGGAGTGAGACTGCAAGGCGAAGCGAGGGCGGGTAGATTAAATTAATGAGCAGGTAAGCAGGTTTATTATTTCTTCTGATCCTTCCTTCTTTTCCTGCTAATTTCTCAGAACCAATTTGGGAGGCAGAGCCTATCATGTTAACTCAGAGACAGACTATTGTATCCATGTTCTTTCTGAAGCCATTTATCTGAGGGATATTAAAGATCCAATTTACATAGACATTATGGTATTCGAGGAGAGGGTGCGCGCATGCGCTGGTGAGTGGGAGGGCAAGGAAAGGAGCTGGGGGCCATGAAGGCCTGGTGTGCATATGCCCCATCAGTTCCCCGGACATGCTCTGAGAAGTTCCTAGCTGGTGGCTTTAGTTCATGAGGTCCTGGGGATTTGACAAGGCAGTGGTGAAAACATTCATAGACTGAAATATGGACACCTGCATTTCCTTCATGGTCTCCCTTGTCCCACTACAGGAAACGAGAGAGGAGACTCTGGGCATATGGGGAGGTCCCTGATCCCAGGCTGTGTGCCGCTTATGTAGTGGGAGATGCTCAGAAGAAAGAGGTGACTTGTTTCTCAGGTTCACCTTATGCAGTTCAGCTTGTGGGGCAGATTGACTTGGGACAGTTCTGGGGAGCACTCTCTGAGGAGGTCACTCTCTCTTCATGGAAGCCAGGTTAAAAACCCTTCTTGTTCCTAGGACTCCTCCTCTGTGCTGAAGTGAAGAAAGAGGGATGCAACCCCCTGAGCAGAATCTGGGTTCACAGCTCATTTGGTTCATTTGACCTCATTGAGCCAATCTGCCCATCCTCTCCTGCTGATGGCAGTGCTGGGATCTCTGGGACATGGCCATTAGGAATGGGGGCTCAACTTCCACCCTCCTCCCATTATTCTTTCATCCACCCATGGACCTCTCTGTCCTTCAGCTGACCTTCGCACAGGACCCGTGTAATGGTTCAGAGACTTGATCCCCTGGTGCATGGCCAGTGGAGTTATAAAAACATTCAGTTCTAGGCCCTTTCTTGGATGGAGGCCTCAGACTGAGGCCTTGGATAGTGGTCTCCAAGCACTCTCATTTTTTGGGCAGGGATAGGCTTTGGGGCCACACCCAGCGGTGCACGGGGATTACTCATGGATCTGTGCTTAGAAATCACTTTTGGCAGGCTTGGGAAACCATAAGGGATACAGGGACCGAACCTGGGTTGGCTATGTGAAGGCAAACATCCTACCCACTGTGCTATTACTCCAGCCCCAAGTATTCCCATTGTTTTGGTTTTGGGGCCACACTTGGTGCCACTCAGGGGTTACTTCTAGCTATGTGCTCAGAAATCTCTCCTGGCTTGGGAGACCATATGGGACACGGGAGAATCAAACTGTGGTCCATCCTAGGCTAGTGCGAGCAAGGAAGATACCTTACCACTTGCGCCACTGCTCCAGCCCCAGGCACTCACATTTTTATAAAGTACTTTTAAGGCTCCTCATAGTGACTAGGGCTGTGGGATTGGTTCAGCGAGTGCTGTGCTTGATGCCCCTGAAAGAGAACAGTGAGCAAGATGCTCTGAGCTCAGAATAAACCACCCCTGACCCTCAGTTCATCCCTGGAAGCTAAGGATCATATGCCTGGGATTGGGGTTTATGAGGCACCTCCCTACTTATTCTCTTCCAGAGCTTCCAAAACATAGTCCCTCCCTCCTACAAGCCTTCACTCCCACACTTCTGTTCTTTCTGAAAGAGCATAGCTTGTTTTAAAGGCAAAGAAAAGGCACCTCGTTATTGTTAGGGGGTTGGGTTCATATGAGCAGTGCCCTGGCTTACTCCTAGCTCTGTTCTTTGGGATCACTCCTGAAAGGGCTTGGAGGATCAGATATTGTGCTGAGGATAACATGTTGTTCGACCCCTTGTAGGGAAAATGCTTTAACCCTGGTACTGTTCTCCAATACCTATGATGCAGTGAATTTAGGTCATGTGGTGAGCTCTGTCCACTTTGGAGTCCTGATGAGACCAGTAACCCGGTCTGGGACAGTCTGCCTTCCAGACCATCCTACCACACCATGTCCGGGTCCTCTTGGCCTCGAATGCTGCCAGCAGCCCAGACCTGCCAGCTTTAATCCCAGCTCTCTTGAATCCCAGGGTCAGACCCACTGGCTCGTCCAGGTGAGTAGAGGCCAATTTTTAGCCCATTGTTCCTTCTTTCCCTCTCCTTGTCCGCTGGCTGTCACCATTACAGGGGTGGTAATTTCTAATCACTCCATCCCACTAAGAATCTGTTTCTTCCTGCATTTAAAAACTTTGTTCTTGTCTTCTTGGCGACTTAAGATACCGTCCTTGAACCAAGCCTGTTCCTGGCGTATTCAGATCACTCCCAACTTGAAAGCCTGTTCGGGCACTGCTGAGGGTCCCAGGGGAGTGGTGCAGAGCTGTGCATTTGCTGGAGTACAAAGGAGAGCCTGGCTTCATGATGGGGTTCAGCTGTGGGCCGAGGGTGACCCAGAGGCCTGTGCTTTGTCTCCAGAGGAGAAGGGGGGGGTGGCAGAGGTGTCAGCTCAGGAACCAGAGGCTGAGGCTGGGCTCTGTGCCCATTCAGAGTGGGATATAGTCCCTTCTCAGAGCAGAAGCTGTTGAGATGCCAAGTCCCCTCAGACCTTGGTCCCCCTGGCCCTTGGGCCATCGTGAAGTAGCGTTGCTATGAGGGGCTGCCTCGGGCTCCATCACCCAATGCATACTTGCATTCATTGTAGACATAGACACAGTCAGTGTAGACATTCGGGTCAATGTACATACAAACTCAGGTCAGTGTAGACAAAGACTCAGGTCAGGGTAGATAAAGATTCGGGTCACTGTAGACACAGACACAGGTAGTGTAGACAGACTCATCAGTATAAGCATACAGATAGAGGTCAATTTGACATAGAGGTCAGTATAGACACATATAAACTCAGGTCAGTGTACACTCAGTGTAGACATATACTCAGGCCAGTGTAGATAGGCTCAGGTCAGTGTAAAAACAGAGAATCAGGTCAGTGTAGACACAAACTCAGGTCAATATAGACATGCAAATTCAGGTCAGTGTAGACAGATTCAGATCAGTTGAGGGGGTACCCTGGGGAATACTTTTCCATTCTGTGGGATCATTAGTAATACTGCCTTCTTCTCCTTCACCCCTTCTGCCCTGACACGGTCTTTCTCCAAGCCTGCCTGTGCTCATCTTACCAAAGCAATCACTGACTGGCCCGAACATTGTCTGGATATCTATTGCCTGAACTAGTTCAACAGCTCGTTACCCTCAGCCCCCTGCTCCCTCGTCTCTCTGCATCTACTCTTGCTTCCTCTCACCCATCTTACTCTCCTTGAGAGCCAGATCCAATTCAACCATGTCCTTGAAATCTTTGTTTTCCTGTATCTGTTAGAGAAAAAAATATCAAAACCAAACCAAATAAAAAAAACCTGTGTTGAAGCCCTGATGAAAAGTAGAGGCTTTGGAGTAACCCTGATTCTAGATGAGGTCAGGACAATGACCTAAGAGAAGAGACATTAAGCTTTTCTCTCTCCCTGCACCACAGTCCACCCTCTCTGCCACAGTCCTTCCTCTCTATAGTCCTTCCTCTATCCTCTGATCTTCCTTGCTTTGCTCACACAGACACCCTCCACTCTGACTTTCCTCTCTGCTCAGACATACTGTCTCTCTCTGTCACTCTCTATCTCTTTAATACACAACCCCCTCCATCCTGTTCTTCCTCTGCTCACACTCTCACAATCTCATACACACTCTCACTGTGACCTTCCCCTTACGGCTGGCAGTCCCCCTCCCTTGGGTGTCCACTTCCCCTAAACAGCCTAAATGAGGTCGGCACTCAACATGCATTGAGAGAAGTCACATGTTTGGAATTCAGAGTCACCTGAAAACACAGCATGTTTTGCAGTAAACCTGCCATGAGGTGCAGGATTCTAGACCTGGGTGGCCCCAGAGACCATCCCAGCCTTTACCTGGGTGGATCACAATGGAAGGCTTTCTCTCAGGCTCTCAGAGGTGGGGCATCTTGGGAATTTGGAAGGTAGGTTGGTCCATCCAAGAAACCAGCACATAATCCTAAGCTGGGAGGAGAAAACCCACTGGATTGTATTTTCTTGCTGTTCTGGGGTACACTCGCTGTTGGCTCTGCTCTGGGCCTCTCCCTGGTCTCTTGCTTTCCTTGACATTTGTTAAGCTGGATCTTGGCCCACCCAGTGGCTGCTTAAGCTCCACTGTGGCTTTCAAAGCAGAGTTCAGGGCCTTGCTCGACACAGCACCCTTGAGAAGAGCTCAATATGGAAGGTTTGGGAAAATGATCCTGAGATAGTGGAGCTGGTGGCACTTGCTGAGCACGACTGAGCTGGTGAAGAGAGAGAAAGACAGACAGAAAAACATAACAGAAAAAGAGAAAGTGAGTAAGAGAGAAAGAGAGAGAAAGGGGGAGAGAGAGAAAGAGAGAGAGAGACAGAGAGAGAGAGAGAGAGAGAGAGAGAGAGAGAGAGAGAGAGAGAGAGAAGAAGAAGAAGAGATCAAGCAGTTGGGCCAAATCTGTCTATGAACCATGTAAAGCAAAGTTGCAGCTTCTGTTTATGCAGCTGAGGAAGCAGACAAGCTAAGAACTTGTTCCTTCACCCCTGTGAAAAGACAGGTCTGACTTGTGCAGAGAAAATGAAAGGCCAGGCCTGCCCTCCTTAGCCCTGTCCCACCTCCCCTTCTGGCCATGGACAGGCCACATCCCAGTAAGGCAGACTGGAGAAGTGCCAGGCCATGGAGCTCAGGAGGGTTTTCCCAGGACCAGCAGACCTGGTAAGAATGCAGGTCGAACCAGGAGTGAATTCAGAAAGGCTTAATTCACCAGAGGGGGTAGTGCTGAGAGTAAGGCAGAATCTCTCAGTTTGAATCTACTGCCTGGTAGACTGAATTTCTCTGCATCATTGTCACACCATGTCATTGCCCGCCTGGTTGCTAAGTAATAATGGCACAACTCAAAACCAAAATACTTTACATAAAGATTGCACTGCGATTCTTAGCAAAATGCAAAAATTGCAGTGATTATTCAGTAGGGTGTGTGTCTTTTTATAGCTGTCTATAGAAGTATATGGATATCTTTATATACATTTATCTATCATATAGAACATTGTACAAAGGGTCTTGGGCTTTGGTCTTTTGAGATCTTGCTGAAACAATGACCCATGTGAAGAAAAACAGTTCCCAGGGTTGTTGTTGGAACTGGGCAGCTCGGAGAGCTGGCAGCTTGGTGGCATATAAGTACCAGCTCACCATTTCCTTTGGGACTGAAGTTCACTAGGGGCCCCACTTCAAAGGTGTCTGGATGGAACAGCAGGACCCTTGCTGCAGAGCTGGGCTCCCTCCTAGAAGTGGGGATATCCTTAAAGAGCCCAAGATGGATGATGGCAGATCAGGTGAGCTCCAAAAAGGGTCCTAAAAGGTGGCATGACATCTGGGAGTGCCTTACTGGCAGGGATGTCTATAGTGGCACAGAGGTTCACAAATCTCCACACAGTCCACCAAAAGGGAGAGAGTAGCATGGGGGAGCCTAAGATCGAAGGTCACCCATGCCCTGACCAGACCTAACCCATGCTTCATTCGCAGACCTGAGCCAGTGCCAAAGTCAGAACTCATGGGCTAAACTCACATAGGGGTCTCAAACTCATGGCCCACGGACCGCAAATGGCCCTCCGTACAACATTTTGTGGCCCTGCCACAAAATTTTTATTTTTATTTATTTTTATTTTTATTTATTATTATTTATTTTTATTTTGTTTTGTTTTAGTTGTTTGGGTCACACCCCCCAATGTTCAAGGCTTACTACTGACTTTGCACTCAAGGATCACCCCAACTTTGCCTCCTGCGGCCCCCAGGTAAATTGAGTTTGAGACCCTTGGTTCAAAGGCAGGTCAGCTCATGAGGAGAAGTCAGAAGTGCTGTGATGGTCCCAACTCTCCCCAAAGCATTGATAGTTATTTAACATGAGTAACTGGGAAAGCAACGCCCATATCTGCTGAGACCAGGTTTCAGTAGATGCAGATCTTTGGAAACTCAAAGCATAATTGTGACACTCTCTTGAAGAGCTGGGAAGGGGTAAGAGCATCAATGAGGTTCTAGAACAGTTTTCTGAATATTCTTTGGGATTTGCTAGTTTAGACTGAGTTGGGGAGAGTTGCAGAAACAGTACTAAAGACTGGAGTAGAAACTATGCATGCAGGAGCCCCCAGGTTGAATCAGTACTGTGTAGTCTCTGAGCACTGCTGGAGCAAGTCTTGAGTAAAGGACTCTTGGGTATATAGTCCTTGAGTACTAGCTAATATGACCCCCCCCCCATCTTGTTTTGAAACAAACTGAACTCAGGAGGGGAGGAGGGAGATTGGGACACTGGTGATGGGAATGTTGCACCGGTGAAGGGGCGGGGGGAGTGTTCTTTACGTGACTGAAACCCAACTACAATCATGTTTGTAATCAAGGTGTTTAAATAAAGAAAAAAATAATTAAAACAAAAATGAAACTCATATCATTAAATATCACCTTTCTGAATTCCATCTGCAAGAAGTAGGAAGAAGAGGTAGGAGCGAGGCTTGTATTTACTTATTGTTCCTTCTTCCTTTACCCAGATTCAAATAGAAATCAAAGGGCCTCATCTTTAGCTTTGGAGCTTCTCAAAGCCTGGGGCTTTAGAGTTCGAGGTTTCTCAAGGAGAATCTGCACCACCCTGCTTCTTGGCTGGCGTAAAATATTATTAAAAGAAAAAAATAAAAACCGACTCTTGTGTGCTAAGCTGTTGAATTATTCTGTGATGTACGGTCCTCACTTAGATCAGGCATCCCCTCTCTGGTCTGAATTAGTGAAGTTTGACTAAATGTGGGCAGTGGATGAATTGCAAATTGTATGCAAATGTGTATAAATTAACACCCGTTATTAGAATAATTTGCATGGATGGCTCTATAATTAGGCGGTAACCTGGGAGAGAGAGGTTCTGGGGCAAGGATGGTGGAGGCCTGTGGGTCCAGTTCTGGGCTAATGAGGGTTTTCTCTTATTTCCCCAGGTCCCTAAGCATAGGACTTGGGATTTTCAATAGCTCATGCCCCCACTTGGCTCTGCCTGGTTAGTGAGGATTCCTGATCAGTGTTGTTCAGGGCATCTGGTATTCCTGCTCTGAGAGATTGGGCATTGGGATTTTAGATCGACTGCTTTTATGTTGCTCTCTTATCTAGAGGTCCTTGTTGAGAATGTGGGTTTCTGCAAGTTCTGATTGGACAACACAGCTCTGGGCTGTGAAGCCCAGATTTGTCACTCCCTATCCTTTTATCGCTTATCCTTGCAGAGCTATGTGGGGACCCTGCCTGTAGGATCCAGGAATGCCAGGTGCAGACTGAGCCCCTTATGGCTTCTAAAGCCCTCTCCAAGAAGCCTGGTTCGAGGGGCTATATCTGTGGGCTTATAGGTGTTTCTTTCTACCTGAAGACTGAGATGGCAACACTGGCCATATTTCTTATCCATTTGGTGACCTCCAGGGGAGCCAAGGTGACCCACCTTGGTAGCCCCCCAAGTGAGCTGCAGGAGTGGGGCTGGAGAGTGGCTGGAATTGGTGCTCCCTTTGGTTCCCTGAAAAAAGCCCAGGGCTGCCTGAAGGACTGTGCTGAGGCTCCTGAGTTCTTCCCAGCCCATCATGGAAAGATCAAGGGTTTGGGTTCAACTCAGCATTGAATCCCGCTCTGTGATCCCGTTGATTATCTGAACCCCTCAGATCCTCACAGAACCAGCAAGGATGAAATAGATTTCCTGAGGGCTGGAGAGATAGCATGGAGATAAGGCGTTTGCAGAAGGTCATTGGTTCGAATCCCGGCATCCCATATAGTCCCCTGAGCCTGCCAGGAGTGATTTCTGAGCATAGAGCCAGGGGTAACCCCTCAGTGCCGCCAGGTGTGACCCAAACCCCCCCCCCCCAAAAAAAAAAAAAGAAATAGATTTTCCATGTCAGAGACATGTGCTGGAATCCAAGTGTTAGCAGAGACCCACCAGGCCTTCAGTTCTTGCCTATATCCAAACTGCCTCTGCTCCTCCGTCCTTCAATGCATATATGCACACATAGTCACACTTATACCCACACTCAGACACACATGTACATAAACACTGATACCTACACTCACAGACATAGGCACACCTGGATCTAGACTCATACCTACATATACTCTCGCACATGCTCACAACATACATTCTCACAGACACATATACACATATTCTCACACACATTCAACATATATACTCACAGACATCCACATGATCAAACACAGACGCACATACGGATATACACATTTGCACACACACACACACAGCATACATATATACTCAATTGTGGAGAACCTTCAGTCCGTCTCCATTCACTCACCTCTCTTGTCCCCATTGACTTTTCCTGCCTCTTCTGCTTGGCCACTGTCTGGTGATTAATCCATCCATAGGGCTGATGGGCGTTTATTGAACATCTACTGTGTGCCAGTCACTCTGACAGGCATGGCCACAGGATGTGAGCTGAACAAAGGCGGTCACTTTTGCATTGGCACTTACATTTTCTGGACCATTTAACACTCAGCGTCAATATCACAGCCTCCCCTGGTACCCACCTGTCCTCCCTCTGTGCATTCAGGACTCCCTCAACACCCTGTGCATGTCTGAGGTTTCTTATATCCTGCCTTTCAGGGGCACCCTTTGCACTTGCTGCTCCACCCTCCCCTTCTCCCTTCTCCAGCACTCATCTGCTTTGTCCCTCCTTGCAATCGATGAGGCCAGTCCTTGAAACAGGAAGGTGACGACTTGCCAACAGATACAAGAAATCCTGTCTTTCCCCAGCAGATAATTAATTTGTGCAGTTTGCTGCTCATGGAATATAATTGGGGCCAAGGGCCTAAGAAGAAATCAGATGGGTGTGGAGTGGCCCCTGGGAGAGGGACTCCCTTGCTTCACCTCTGCACCCCTGGAGTAGTAAGAGACATTGCTTTGCCTTGCCCTGAGCTGAGAGTTCAGAAAATGGTAGTTATGGGGAGCCCTGGCCTGCTCACCTGAGAGCCAGTGCTGGCACCCATGAAAAACTTGTGGCTGAGGCTGGATGCATTGGATTGAGCCCCAGCCCAGCCTGTGGTTAGCTGAACATGAGGCCATGCCACCTGGCCTCACACTGGAGCCTGTTCCAGAAGATGGCAGGTCCCATGAAGGCAACATCTCCTCTCTGGCAGGGGTACCAGGCAGGAAGGGCCGGGTGGTCCCTGTAGAGAGCACCTGCATCTCAGCCTCAAGGTTAATGGAAAGTTAGGGTGCTGGAAGGGGAGTTTTTTTTTTTTTAGCTCTGTGATCAAATCACCAAGAGTAAACTTGGAGTAAGACTGAGTTGGGGAACATGAGCTCTGGTCAGATCCCCAGAGCTGAAGTTGATCAAGGCTCCTTGCTTTCTACATACAACTCCTTCTTTATACTCAATTTCTTAATTTTCAGAGGGTATCTTGGGGGACAAGAAAAAAGAACTGTGCCCAGTTGGCTGTGGATGTGGGCTGTGCAGAGTTGTCAGCACATGGGTGAGACCCTAAAATTCTTCAAGGAGAAGCTGGAGTCATAGTACAGAGAGGAGGATATTTGCATTGCATCTGGCTGGCCCAGGTTTAATCCCCAGCATCTCATAGGGTCCCCTGAGCACTGCCAGGAGTGACTCCTGAGTGCGGGAGTAAGCTCTGAGCATCACCATGTTGTGGTCCCAGAGCCCAAAAATTCAGAAGTTAACAGGGGATAGCCACACTGATTCTCAAGCAGCCCAGGGCTGTTAGGGATCACACTTGGTAGTGTGGGGGTGTTGGCTGTACAGTGCTGGGAATCAGGCCCAAGGCCTCACACATGCTAAGTCTGTGTGCTACTCCTCAGCCACATTCCAGCCTATAGCAGCCTCTTGGAGCCAACACGCTGTCAGGAGGATAATGACCCTCCCTGTCCCCTGAACCTTAGCTGCTCTGCGGCATTGCCTGATTCTCTTCTGTCCTGTCACAGTCACGTTTTGGTCTGGCTCACACATTTCTTACCAAAGCTTTCACTTCCTCACAAGACTTATTAATTTTCCTGGGGGTCCACCAAGCCAGGCACTGGGCATTTGATACCTTTCTTTCCCTTTGACAATGTTGTGCAAACAATAAGCACTCAATAAGAGCTGGTTGCTAATTGACAATTGATCTATTGCAGCAGGGAAAGGGGCCGAGCCTGGTGATGGCTGTTTGCTCCTTAAACCGGGGTTCATTTTCACCTGGAAAGCATGTGTATTATTAGAGTATCTTATTTATGCAAACAGAGCCTCCTAAAAAGACGGATAGTTAACATGCACACTAGTCGATTAAGGATTGCCTGTGGGATTCGTCCTCATCAACCAGCCCACTTATCTGCCTGTGATCGGGCCCAAATCTTTATCATTCAGCCAAGTGAAGCCACGTACCCAGTTCCCAGAGGAGTAAAACGGGATTTCAATTACATATCCATTTTTTTTTATCACTTTGCCGAAATAACATGGGCTCCCTGGCTTTAAATTGCTGGAAACCAGTTTAAGTTCAAGAGACAAATGCACAGTAATTACAGGAGCAGAGCGGAGTCCAGTGCACCGAGGCAGTGGCTGAGCGATGCTGTCTGCCAGTCCTGCCAGAGCAAAGCTGGAAGGAGCAGAAATGTACCCCCTTCCATGCCTGTGCTTTCTTGCAGGGTCCCTCCCAGCATGGGGCAGGGGTCCAAATGTGCCATCTGGAAGAAAAGTTGGATGTTCTTCTTTTAGCCCTGGCACACTATTAACTTGAAGACCATGGCATCTGTTTCTTTGGTATAATAATCTGTGCTGTTGTCTCTACTCTTCTCTATTTAGAGGCACCCACAGAAACCACATCCATCATGGCTCTTTCCAGTGTGACTAGGAACAGCAAGTAGGCATGAGAACTTGACTCTGTTACTTCCCATGTGGAACTTGGGAACCAATTTCAGTAAGGTGAGAAACTATAGTGTGCCAGGAGTAAGCCCCAAGCACCACTGGCTGTTGAACCTAAAATCTAAATAAGTAAATAAATAAGAGCTCATGATAGATTTAACTAGGAGAAAGTGCACTTTGTAGCATGGCCCATTTCTCTGGTGTAAATGCTCCCACCATGACTAATTGCAAGCTGCCCACTGGCTGCTCTGGACAGGGAGTTGAGAGAGGTCTGGGGGCAAGTTGCAGGAGCATAAGCTGAGTCCACCTACCTCCAGCCAAGCTCTCTCTCCTCATGGCATCCAGTGATGACACAGTCACAAGAGCCCCTCTGTCTCTTCTCTTACCTGGTCCCTGGAGTCTTCGATCTTCAGATTTCACAGCAAACATTTGTTGGCAGGTAACAAGACAAAAACATTTCCCATCTCTCCTTCTCTGAGGTGATAGGAGTAAAGAAAACAGTGTTTTCTGTATGAGACAAAAATAAAATATAGAATTCTGCTTGTTATTTGTGTCAGTCTCTAATGAATATATAATAATACCTATTAATAAAATGTAATAATCATATTCAGACTTATAAAATGGGAAAATGGGCCTCTGTGAAGGATAAATCTAGTACTTTATTTTATGTTGACAAGTTTGACTGTGAGAAGGGAACTGGGGACCCCCTCCACCCCACCTTGAGTCCATCAGGCTCAAGTCTACATGCACCACTGATTCTTGGTGGCTGTTCATGAATAAGACCTGCTTGTAGGAATTGTTCTATTGCACAAATGACAGACTCTGGGACTTGCTGGACCATTGATGCCTTGTTTGGTCAATATGTCTACACACTTGCTCATCTCAGATGCCTCTTCCTTGAATAATGTTAATGTCCTTACCTACCTATATGACCCTGCTCTTTCACTTCTATTGGGACTCTGCTCTTACCCATTCGTGACCTCGGTCACAGTTACAGGTGCAACTATTCTATCCCCCAACCAACCTGTGGGCATCTAGAAGAAAGAAGATGGGGCTTATTAACTCTCTGTGTCTCTTACAGTGGGCTTAATATCTGCTTTCTTGCATTTAAATTCAATTTGAATGACTAGAAGGTAAAGTAGCTCCTGAATCTAGAGTCCTTGAAAAATGAGCCCAGAAGAGATATTCTAATGAAGACTAGACAGAAGAACAGAAGTCAGGTTTATGGGTGGACAGAATGGCAATAGATTGCATGATTCTTTATAGCTTTGTGGGGTGCCCAAAGACACTCCCGACCTGCCCTGTATATCCAGTCATTTACCTGACATTCCCACCCTGACTCATTTCTGTAAATGGAGTATCTATCCATATGTATGCTCATGAGTTTGACATTGAAATAACTTGACCAATAATGGTCTCTACCACTTTCTCCATACACTGAGCATTGGTGGTAGGGTGTGGAATCTAAGACACTGGGGGAATATAAAGTGGGCAGGAAATATGTCTTTTGGAAATCTGAGGGTCATTAGGGAGTCCTGGACTGGAGCCTGGAAAATCGAAGTGGAATTTGGATCATAATGACAAAGAGACAAGAGCAAAACAGCAACACATTGAAGAAGGGATATAGAAAAGAAAATGAAGCAGAGAGAGATAGAGATAGAGAAATAAAAAGAGAGATAGAGAGAGATAGAGAGGGGCATGACTCCAGACATGGAGAGGTAGGATGGAGTAGGAAGAGGAGAATTTGATAGAGTGTGGTGAGAGGAGCTTTGGCTAGTTGTAAGACTCTTGTATTAGGAGATAATATTAAGTCAGATCTGAGTTCAAAGTCTCAAGTCTGACCTGAGTTTAGACCTTCTCTAACCAGCATTTGGAAATCACCATAAGCTTTGAATGAGGAAAGGAACATGGTGCCAGTTGGCTCCTAGAGTGTGCAAGTGGGGTGGAGTTAAGAGTTTTTGTGAGGACCAACAAGGAGAAAGGGCAAAGTCTGGCATCCAGGAGATCTCCAGCAATGAGGCTGATACAGAAGGAAAGAAATAAGGCTTTAAGGAGGATTCATGGTGCTGGAACAATAGTATAGCAGGTTGAGTGCTTGCCTTGCAAGTAGCCAACCCAGGATGAATTTGCAGCATCCCATATTTAATGAGATTCTCGAGTCAAAATCAAAGGGAAGTGTGGGGAGCTTTGAAAGTTCATGGAGGTGCGATTAGAACTGAGTCTGGATCACTGAGACTGTTACTAGAACCCTAAGGGGCCAGGCCTCTCTTTGATCTTGGCTTCTGTCCCTCTTGGATCATGAGATGAATCTAGTTTCTTCCTACACAGCTTCTCCACTCTCTCTGTCCTACCTACTTTCTCAGACCAACGTTCCTACTAACTAAGAGATTCAGACACCGGCACACACACTTGGAAGAGGGTAGTAATGTATATTACTCGCTGACAGGATGGCTGGTGCTCACACTTGCTCAATCACTAGTCCTGTGAATGGAGTAAAACCTGAGTTGGGGGCCCATGCTAAAAGCCAGAGCATGGGGGCCTGAGATATGGTCTGAAAAAAAAAAAAAACAACAAAACAAAACATAGATTCAGGGCATCATGGCCCTGATCTATCTCCTTCCCTCCCTCCTTCCCTCTTGCTCTTTCTTTCTTTCCCTCTCTCCCTCTCCCTTTCTTCCTTCCCTCCCTTCCTTTTTTCTTCCTTTCTGGTTGCCTTCCTTTCCTCCCTCCTTTCTTTTTTCATTACTTTGCTCCCTCCCTTCCCCCTCTTTCCTTCCTTCATTATGTTCTTCCTTCCTTCTCTCCCTCTCTTTCCCACTTCCCTCTCCCCCTATTCCTTCTTCCCCTCCTTCCCTCACTCATTAATTTTGTCCTTCCCTCATTCCTTTATTCCTTTCCTTCCTTCCTCTCTCTCCCTCTTCCCTCCTTTTCTTTCTCTTCCCTTCCTTCCTCTTTCCTCCTTTTATTGGGTAGCCAGTGAAAGACCAATGAGCAAAGCAGCTTTCAGCAGGAAGATAACAGGCCTGGCTCAGCATAGAAGCCGCCTCTGCTGGAGCCAAGGGGAGTGGGAAGGGGAAGTCAAAAGGGTCCACAAGGACAGTTAGGGGGAAACCTATGGACCAAAGGTCACTCTGAGCAGAGCCCCTCTAGATAGGCTGATCTAGTCCCCTTTCTCATTAGGTCACACGCTGAGACCCCACATCTCTCTTTATTCATCAGCCCTATCACCCAAGTTTGGGCTAATAATCTCGCTGGCTGCTAGCAAGACCAAGAAAGAGCACACTCCAGAGTCTCTGACTGACTTCCTATCTTGACCTTCTCTAGACCCCCTTTAGATGTGGGAGAGAAAGGGTCAAGATATCAAGGGCAGAGAAGAGGAAGAGGAAAAGCAAGTTGGAATTTTGGTCCTCCAACAAGTCCTGCTGAGAAATGGCTTCCTGGTGCTTTATCTGCCCTGGATATCAGCTGCAAGGATCTTATCAAACTGTAATTACCCAGCCTGGGCCTGTGCTAATTGGTTCTCTGGAGTAAAGTTACCTCCAATCTGTGTGTTATAGGTGCACAGCAGGAAGTGATTTGAGCCAAGGAGGTTTTCTGTGATGATATGTCAGGGAGATTTCCATAGTGGCTGAGGAAACCGGGCTGGGACCCAGCTCCAAGAGAGGCAATCTGTCCCTGGGTCCCACAGAGAAATGGAAGGAAGGAAGGAAGGAAGGAAGGAAGGAAGGAAGGAAGGAAGGAAGGAAGGAAGGAAGGAAGGAAGGAAGGAAGGAAGGAAGGAAGGAAGGAAGGAAGGAAGGAGGAAGGATGGAAGGAAGGAAGGAAGGAAGGAAGGAAGGAAGGAAGGAAGGAAGGAAAAGGGTGATGGGTGGGGAGTGAAGGATTAAATGAAGGGAGGGAAAAAATGATGGAATTAAGGAAGGTACGAGAGAAGGGGAAAGAAGAAAGAAATTAATGAAGGGAAGGAAGGAAAAGAGGAAGGGGGAAAGAGAGAGGGAGGGAGGGAAGAGTCAGTCAGAGACTTTTGCTTGGTCTTGCTAGCAGCCGGCAAGATTATTAGCCAAAACTTGAGTCTTATGGCTGATGAATAGAGATGGGATCTTAGCATGTGGCCTAATAAGAAAGGGGACAGGAGCAGCCTATCTGGAGGGGCTCTACTCAGAGTGACCTTTGGTCCATAGGTTCTCCCTCCAATGACCCTTGTGGACCCTCTTACCTTCCCACTCCCCTTGGGTCCAGCAGAGGCAGCTTCTGTGTTGAACCTGCCTTGTTATCTTCCTGCTGAAAGCTTTTTTGCTCATTGGCCTTTCACTGGCCACCCACAGCCAAGGGGGCTCCATTTAATCCCCTTTGGGCACTTTGGCTAGAGGGAGGGTTTAAAAACTAATCCCATCCTTCCCTGGCTTCAGGTCTTTCAGTGTCTCTCCACTGGTGTTCCCTGTGAGATGCAGATTGGACCTCCTTCTTTAGATCTTCTACAAAACAAATATGGTAGATGCTGCCAGATACCCTGTCCCCTATCGACACCCCATTTCTCTTTCTTGAGGTCTTTGAGGGACTTGAGTGTCATGCTCTATTTTTTATTTAGTAAGTTCCAAAGTTGATTTCAGGTGCCCTGTTTCATGAAAAGCCATGGCTTTTGCAGCTGAAGTCATATTCTAGATAACTTAAACTCCCCATGGTGGCTCTTGGTGGCGTGTCCATTTCTCTATACCAGTGGTGGGCAACTGAGCCAAATTTCACCAAAACCACGATTGAAATTTATTTTGAGAGCCACATTTTAAAAACTGAAAATACATAGGATGGTCCACTGTTTTTAGTTTCAATAAGTTCTTATTGAGAATTTCTGCATGCAAGTATAAACACAAACTTTAGAACGATATTATTTATCGGTAATGTTAACTTCCATAAAATTTGCCTTACAATGTAGAGAAAATTACATCCTGACAATGACTGACAAAGTCACAAACACTAATGTGAACATTAGCCTTGGTTCTGATCAGAGCTGTGGGGACCCGGCCGCCGGGGCTGCACATAGGGCATGCACTGACAGAGGCTAGGAGCAGAGTCCTGACTCCTGGTGCGGCTGCCTGGCACACAGAAGAGCCACATTAAAAAGTGTAAAGAGCCGCATGTGGCTCTCGAGCCGCGGCTTGCCGACCACTGCTCTATACCTCTTGCCTGCACCTATCTGGTCTGCCCCTTCCTTAGCCAGATAGCCCAGAACCTCAGTACTAGCTTTGTACACTCAGCACTGATTCTCAGAGACCCTGCCAAGCTGTGGTGGGCACCCTTAGTTTGATTCTAGCCTTGAGTTGGGCTCTGTGGCTGAGAAGCAGCTCATTTCCCCTAGCCCCATGTGGCCCTGCCCCTTTGGCCTTCTGACCTACTGTGTGTCCTTCTGTGGAACCTCTTCCTCCACTTCTTCAGACGGAAGCTTAAGCCTCTTTTCTCAGGGAGCCCCAAGACCACCCTTGATGGAAGATTTCCGTGCAGTCATTGGCTTTCTCCACCATCAAGTAAGTCCTAGGAAATGTTTGTTAAATGATTGTGTGTTATTGGCCTTGGTATCCCAAGGGGCTCATATTACACTAAACAGTCAGCTCACAGTGGCTTTGTGAGAAATTACTAACAGTGTGTTGGGTTGTTAGGTCTCTCAACAGATACAGATATTTGTGTAGCTTTTGGCTACACAGCTCACACTATTGACCGTGTGTGTGTGTGTGTGTGTGTGTGTGTGTGTGTGTGTGTGTATGTGTGTGTAGCTAGTCATGATGCTGTGCTAGCAGGAGAGGGGAACCTTTCTCCTGTCAAGGGCTATGGGGAGATTTAGAACATTATTCAAGGGTCAGCAATACAGGTAGATGGGCCACTGGCAGCAATCCTGTGAAGCCTCCCTGCCTGTTCCATCATGCAACAGGGTCAGACTTCAGGGTTTCACTGCCTTCTAAGGTCTCCTTATATATGGCCACTTATTCCCTAGTCCTGAACCAAGACAAAAAATATGGCTGAAGAGTAGGAAGCTGAGATCAGGAAAGTCAGGACACACAAAGGCTTAATCTCAACCTCAGCAACTTAAGACAACAGGAAGCCATTGCGGTAGGGTCCTTGCATTGTCTTCAAGTGAAAATGACACCCCTACCACCAATCTCCCTGGAGAGGCTGAAGCTGGGGCAAGCTTTCCTGGTGGGATCTTTGAAAGAGGAAGTGATGGTGATCTCAGAAGCCCTTTTAAAACAATGCTTGTTTGTCCATTTATTGGAATCATTGCACTGGGGCCTTGGCTTCAGAGCATCTTTCCCCTGTATTCTTAGAACCTCCTGCTGAAACTCCGGTCCACAAATCTACTCCCTCCAGAGCCAGGACTATTTGGTCTGGAGGCACACTCTCTGATCATCTGGCTTGATCTGTGGCTAAGACCTAGAATATCTAGAGCAGGCAGGCTGCAGGCTGCGTGTCCTCCTGATAATCCTCCCGTGAGATGGCTTCTCATGCTGGATTTTGCACAGCCCCACAAGACCACACATGTTTCCCAGTGAGAGCAGAGAGGGTGGGGGCCCTTCTACAGTATCAATGTACTGCAGCCCACATGCTTCATAACGCAACCAGCGGTGGTGGGATTGGCACAAATTTAGGAAACCAAGCAGCTTCCCTGGGGTTCTGTCTGAAAGAGTTGTTTCTCCTACACCGAATTAACCCCTCTGTCTCCATACTCTCCTCTTGGCCCAGGTGTAGGCTTTCAGGAAATTTTGTCTGTCACAGAACTCAAGAGAAGAGTCCAGAGAAAGAGTTGAGGGGTTAAGGTGGTTGCCTGGTATGTAGGCCACCTGGGTTTAATCCCCAGCAATAGTTGTGGCTATCTGAGCATCACCAAGAGTGATGCCTGCACATTGTGCACTGCTGGAGGTAGCACAAACATCTCCTCCACTAAGGAATGGGAGAGGGGAGACACAGAGACAGAGAGAGAGAATGAGAATAATGTCTGGCCATTGTTTAAAGGACACATACAAGGCCTGGGGATGGGAGGGCACAAGAGAGGAGACAGGCACTCTGGTTCTAGGAAGGGCAGAGGGAAACTTATTGGGAATGTGAGGAGTTCTGCAGAGTAGCTCCCACATCTCAGAGGATGCTGACATGACCCCCAAACTTGAGTCAGATCCTGTGGGACAGGACAAGACATCATGGGATATATGGGGTGTTTATGCTCAGGGAAGAGTACATAGTTCTACGAAGTGCTGATTTCTCTCTCTCTCTCTCTCTCTCTCTCTCTCTCTCTTTCTCTCTCTCTTCCTCTCTTTCTCTCTCTTTCTCTCTCTCTTTCTCTCTCTTCCTCTTTCTCTCTCTTTCTCTCTCTCTCTTCTCTCTCTCTCTCTCTCTCTCTCTCTCTCTCTCTCTCTCTTTCTCTCCCTCTCTCCCTTCCTCTCTCATCCTGCAGAATCAGGGAGAATATCTGGTGTGAGGGTTCCAGCCACCTCAGTGAGAGGCAAGGGGAAAGGAAAGTGGTTCTTTCTGGCCACTAGCAAATGCTCCCGACTCTCATAACTCCTTCCTAAGGGTTCAGACAAGGGTCCTGGTGGGTAGCTGGCCCAGTACCCACTTTGCCCTTCAGCACAGTGGTCTGGGGGCTCTGGAGGTGACTAGTCTCAGGCTCCCACTGACTCTTGCAGACATGAAGGCCCTTTACATCTTCTTATCTCACTCACACATGTGGCACACACACATGCCTGCACATAGAGACACATATGCACACACCAATGGCACACATAGATGCACACACCTGCATGTGTGTTCTTGTATTTACACATACATCTGGGCATATCATCCTGCAGGGTTCCTTGAAATCATGCAGTTGGAACTCTAATCTGGGAAAACTCTCTGGTAGAAGTGCCATTTAGACTGAGATCCCAAGGCCAAGTAGGAGTGAGTAGTGAGCCTGTGAGAGAAGATTCCAGGCCGAGGGAAGCACATGCAAAAGCACGGAAGAGAGAGAGGAGAGACCCCTGGTCTCTAGAGAATCTCTTCCATACAGATGTGGTGAGTGTGGTCTCTGGGGTCTGAGCACACCTGACCTCACTCTGCTGTCAGAACACTTCACAGGTTGTAGCTGCTCCCCTGTGTGGCTTTTTGTTTGTTTTGTTTTGATTTTGGTTTTGGGGCCACACCTGGTGGCCACATCCGAGATTACTCCTGGCTCTGAGCTCAGAAATTACTCCTGGCAGGCTCAGGAAACCATATGGAATGCCTGGGATTGAACCCGGGTCTGCCTAGTGCAAGGCACATGCCCTCCCTGCTGTGCTATCACTTTGGCCCCTCCAAAGGAGCTGGACAGGTCCCTGTGGGTGCCTCTGGTTTGAGGCACAGACCTGGCTGCTGGTGTTCTTGCTCCTGGCAGTACTAAGGGACTGGCTCTGCCCTCTGGGCTCCCTGGCTCTGGGCCACTGCAGGACGCTCCCCCACCCCCGGCAGCCTGACCCCTGGGTCCTCAGCCTTAAGCTCAGGCCAGGTGCATATGCCTGTGCAAATGCCCACTCTGGCTTCCTGGGGCACAGCAGCCCCATCAGCTCACCTGCTGGGATCCAGGTCTCTGCCCAGCCCCCCCGCCCGTTGCCAAGGTGCTTCCTCGCCTCTGAGATGAGCTCTCGCGGCATCCACTGTGAAAATTGTATTTGTAGCAGTTTTCTCTCTGGGGACTCCTTTGACACCAATCTCCAGGCTCATTTTGTTCTTCCTGTGCCCTCCACATCCCTGTCCTCCCCAGCTCTGGGGTGCTGTGCATCTGGCCTCCTCCTCTCTCTTCTCAGGCTCTGCTTCCCACCCCAGAAGTTGGCCTCCTTGCTCGCCCAGCCTCTGCCCTCCTGAACTTTTGTCCCCTTCCTCCCGTCCTCTGCTCCTCACCATCCTGTGTCTGCAATCACCCCACTCTAACCCCAAAGAATCTGGGACTAATGGCCCTTTCTCCAGCCCCTGGAAGCCCCGTTGTCCACACCCCTATATGTGCCCCCATATTACCCAGATGCTTGAAAGTTCCAGAATACACAGGGTTGTTTTCTTTAAGTGTGTGTGTGTGTGTGTGTGTGTTTGGTTTTTGGGCCACACCCAGTGACACTCAGGGGTTACTCTTGGCTATGTGCTCAGAACTGGCTCTTGGCTCCAGGGACCGTATGGGATGCTGGGGGATCGAACTGTGGTCAGTCCTAGGTCAGCCGTGTGCAAGGCAAATGCTCTACTGCTTGTGCTTTTTTTTTTTAATAATTATCTTTATTTAAACACCGTGGTTACAAACATGATTATAGTTGTATGATTACAGTCATGTAAAGAACAACCCCCTTCACCAGTGCAACATTCCCACCACCAATTTCCCAGATCTCTCTCCTCCCCAACCCCCCACACCTGTACTCGAGACAGGCTTTCTACTTCCCTCATTCATTCATATTGTTATGATAGTTTTCAGTGTAGTCATCTCTCCAACTGCACTCATCACTTTATGTGATGAGCTTCATGTCATGAGCTACATCTACCAGCCCTCATCTCTCTTGTCTCTGAGATACTGTTAAAAATGTCTTTCATTTTTCTTAAAGCCCATAGATGAGTGAAACCATTCTGCATCTTTCTCTCTCCCTCTGACTTACTTCACTCAGCATAATAGATTCCATGTACATCCATGTATAGGAAAATTTCATGACTTCATCTCTCCTGATGGCTGCATAGTATTCCATTGTGTATATGTACCACAGTTTATTTAGCCATTCATCTGTTGAAGGGCATCTTGGTTGTTTCCAGAGTCTGGCTATTGTAAATAGCGCTTCTTGTGCTTTTTTAATTTAAGCACCATGGTTACAGAATTGTTCATGGTTGCATTTCAGTCATGAATGTACACCAGCCTTCACAGTACACATTTCTCATCATCAGTGTCACCAGTTTCCCTCCCAGTCCATGCCAGGCTGCTTTCTGTACTCTTTCCCTGTCCAGAATCTCCTTCCCCACCATGTCCAATGGGTTGACATTTCCTGCAATCCTCCAGTAAGTCACCCAGCTCTTCTGGGGCAGCTTGTCTGACTGTCCTCCACTGCCTCTGCTTAGTTAATGGTCATCCAAATACCTCTGTCTTTGCATTGTGGGACAGACGCTGACGTCCATCTGAGTATCTTCCTGCCAACTCAAGCATAGTTTCTTTCATCTCTGGGTCCTCGTTTCTTGGCTCAGCCACAACAGGTGTTCAGTGAACATTAGGCACAAGCACAGAGGACTTTATCCTGAGGAGCAATTACAAGGGAAAGGACAGACACTGTGCTCAGAGGTTGTCACTGTGGCATTAGCTTTGCTAACAGAGAATGAGGAGCCTTTGAACAGCAGAGGGGAAGGGTCTAGTGAGCTCAGACCATTGTCACTCTTGCTGTTAAAAGGAGGAACCAGTGAGATGATGAATCTGTGTAGAAAATACCACCCATGGATGCAATACATAGTCTTACCTTCTGGTAGTCTTTTCCTTCTGAATGTAATTCTATAAGGCCATGAGCGAGGGGCCCCAAAGAGAATATACAAAAAGAAAACGAGCTATTGGGCTGGTTTCAGTCAACCTGAGGGATTGTATCTTCCATCTTTAACTTTCCTCCTGCTGCATCTTTATGGATGGGGAGCAAGAGGAGTGGTACATGCACCTCAGCCTCAAAAGGCTGGAGAGATAGCACAGAGGGGAGGGTGCTAGCTTTGCAGATGGCTGACTGAGGTTGGATCCCCAGAATCCCATATAGTCCCCTAAGCCCTGAGCACTGCTAGATGTGGTCACAAAACAAAGCAAAACAAGCTGAAGAATGCCCAAATCACGGGTTCCACCATAATTCTGCAAACCCAGACATTGCTCAGCATCTTTTGTTTTTCAGTCAGGCTTCTAGAAAGATGCCTTTAAGCTCTTCCTTCCAGGGTCTTTAGGGAGCTGCCTAGGGGTGCTCCAATCCCCCTTTCCCTCTAATCCTTTGTCAATTTTTCTGGACCTTTCCCTGACCTATGGTGGCATTTGCATATTAGCTGTTTACCCTGTGCCAACCAAATGCCAGGCAGGGTGACCTCCCAGCCCTGTCTGCCCTGAGCTGTCCTGCTCTCAGCCCTTAAGTCTATTGTCCTGGGAAACCAATTGTCTCCACACAGGTCCAGACGTTGGTCACCCCTATGCTGGCTTCTGATGATTCTAGGCTGCAAGTCAAGGTTCAAAGCTAGAAAGAGGCAAGGTCAAAGCTTCCAAGGAACTTAACTCTCAACAGTGAGAGACACCAGTACAGTAGCAGCCATAGGAATATGCTGTTATGGAGACCTGTAGCAACTCTGATGCATGCATACAATCAAAAGCCATCCTGGGGTTGGGGCTGTAACTGTGCTGGAGCTGAGTCCATAGGACTATCTGCTCAGAGGCTCTATACCCTTTGTCTTGGGGAGTGCAGGGGATCTACCGAAAAGGTCTGAGTTGGGAAGCCCATCTGGTTTCTCCAATGGACACAGATACAAGACAGTGCTTTTGTCATCAGAGCCAGCCCATGTGGGCTCCGTCTCCAGCCCTGATTTCAGCCCCCCCCCCCTCTGGAGAGTCTTGCATCTTTCTGAGGAGCACTGTAGGCTGGATTGTGGTGCCTCCCAGGTCCCTGGGTAACCTCGTTCCCAGCTTTGTGGCCTACAATGAGTTGTTTGTGCATGTGGGCTGTGCATTCGAGGCGAGGGGGCTGGCCTGTGGGGTTGGGGTCATTCAAGGCAGGAGACTTAGACATAGGTACTAAGAGGGGTGAAGATGCCGCTGGGTGAAGACAGATGTGTGCATGTGGATACATGTGTGTGTGCAAGCACCTACATGTTACCTGTATTCATGTACTGGTATGTTGTATATGAGAATGCATGTGTGTGACCTGTGTCTATATGTGCTTATATACATGCATATGAATATATGTAGATTTGAAATGTGCACATATTTGTGTAAATATGTGTGTTGTAACATGCATGTGCATGCTTTTGTATGATATGTCTCTGTGTGCACTTGTGTGAACATGTGTGTTGTATGTGAGGGTATATATGTATGAATGAATGTATGTATGAATTAGTATGCATGTGTGTTTCTATGTTCTACAACCATGGAAGCCCCAGGTCCCCAGCACCTGACATATGTTGGGTCAGAGACTCCCCAGATTCATCTCCAGCACTGGATCTTGAGCTTTCAGAGCACCCCCAGAAGTAGCTTCCCAGCCCCCCTACCTCGGGACCACTAGTGTGCATCTGACACCTGAATCTCCTCTCCTCCTACTGATACACACCTGCAGCTTTAACCCATTTTGCTTATTTGGGGGGGGGGTTTGGGTCACACTTAGTGGTGCTTGGGGGTTACTTCAGGTTCCTTACTTTTTAGGAGTCATCTGTGGTTCTGGGAACAGAATTAGGGTTTACCATATGTAAGGCATGCACAGTAACCCCTTCTTTCCTCACTCCCCCTCCCATTCCTCCCTCCCTCTTTTTCACTCCCTCCTTCCCTCCCTCCTTCCTTCCTTCCCTCCCTCCTCCTTCCTTCCCTCCCTCCCTCCCCCTTCCTTCCTTCCCTCCCTCCTTCCTTCCTTCCTTCCTTCCTTCCTTCCTTCCTTCCCTCCCTCTTCCTTCCTTCCTTCCCTCCCTCCATCCCTCCCTCCCTCCTTCCCTCCCTCCCTCCCTTCCTTCCTTCCCTCCCTCCCTCCCTCCCCCTTCCTTCCTTCCCTCCCTCCTTCCTTCCTTCCTTCCTTCCTTCCTTCCTTCCTTCCTTCCTTCCTTCCTTCCTTCCTTCCTTCCTTCCTTCCTTCCTTCCTTCCTTCCTTCCTTCCTTCTTTCCTCCCTCCCTCCCTCCCTCCCTCCGTTCCTTCCTTCCTTCCTTCCTTCCTTCCTTCCTTCCTTCCTTCCTTCCTTCCTTCCTTCCTTCCTTCCTTCCTTCCTTCCTTCCTTCCTTCCTTCCTTCCTTCCTTCCTTCCTTCCTTCCTTCCTTCCTTCCTTCCATTTTTGGATCACACTCAGCAATGCTCAGAGGTTACTCCTGGCTCTTGCACTTAGGAATTCCGGCTGGTCGTGCTCAGGGGACCATATGGGATGTTGGGGATTGAACTGGTTGACTGTGTGCAAAGCAAGCTCCTAACCCATTATATTATAGCTCCGGCCTTTCATTGGAGTTTTCTTTCTCTTTTCATCACCTCTGCCTTTTGTGCTGCTGTTGCTGGAGGAAAGGAGAGAGGGGGAGAGAGAGAATAAGGGTTGGTGTGAGACACATGCACTGTAGTACCCAGCACCCTTGGTTGCCGCAGCTCTAGAGAGCACACAAGTAGCATTGGGGAGTCACACCAGCTGTGCTGCTGTGTCCACTAAGTGACAAGAAGGGTCACACCTGCAAGGTAGACCCTTTGCCACTGAGCAATTTCCCTGGGGGCACCCACATTTTCTTTATTTACCTTCTATAGAGATGTGACTCCACAAGAACCCTTGCCGGCGAAGAGTCCTTGGCTGTCTAAGAGTTGGGGCTCTCCTTCCTATCTCCGCCATGCCCATTCTCTATATCCGGGGTCCCCAGCCTTCCTCCCACCTCTCAGGCTCGCTGCCTAGAATCAGGGCCTGCAGACCTCCACCCAGCCCTCTGCTGTCCCAAAGGCTGTCTTCCCTGAGTCGCTGTGTTCCTTTGGGTGCTTGCACACTAGCACACGCCTTGCCTGCAAAGTCAGTCTCGGAGACTTGTCCTAAGGACCAGGAGGCGGAGGCGGGAAATGGGGTGACCGATGAGCAGGCCTGATTGCTCGTGCAGAGCTGCTGAAAGGGGTCTTGACATTTTAAGTGCTCGTCAGAGTGAGGAATGACAACGGCAGACAATGAGACACTTCCTCTTTGCCTTTTGCTGGCTATTAATAAGTATTTTGCCTTTTGCAAAAGTGGGGAAGATTCAGGCTGTGGGTGGGGTGAGCTGTGGGCTTTTTTCTCACTTTGTTTCTCTTCCAGTTCTCGTTTTCTCCTCTCTCTGCCTCTCCCTGTCCAGTGCCTTCTCTCCTTCTATCTCCTCGGGGTTGCTGGTTGTTTGCATTGAGGTCAGATTTGTGAGTGTTCAGGAAATGCCATTTTTTGTTTGTTTGGGGGCTACCCCTGGTGGTGCTCAGAGGTTACTCCTGGCTCTGAACTCTGATGGTACTCAGGGGACCATAAGGGGTGCTGAGAGAGGATCGAACCTGGACTGACCACATGCAAGGCAAATGACTTCCCCACTGTGTTGTTTTTGAATGCCGACCTGCTTTTGGCTCTTTGCTGGAATTCAGTCTCCATCTCTCTGGCCTGACACTGCCACATCCCTCTGGCTTCTCCCCCGAGGGCTGGAGAGGAGTAGATGAGAGAGAACAGAGGACAGAGGTGTTAAGTAGGGTGAGATTTGGAGAAGGAGTGGCCTTGAGGTGGTAGTGGACACATGGGTGTGACCAGAGTCAAGTTGGTGAGAGCCAGAGAGAGAGAGAGAGAGAGAGAGAGAGAGAGAGAGAGAGAGAGAGAGAGAGAGAGAGAGAGAGAGAGAGAGAGAGACAGGAGATGGTTTTCCCTCTGGCTTCCCTGACCCTAGAGCCTTGCCCACTATATGTCTGTCTGCTGGCCTGGGGGGAGGAGGATGTCTGGGTTTTCTGGGGTCTGGCCTCATTCCCTGAACCTCAAGGTCTTCGTGCTGAACTTCCCTCTCATCTCAGTTATGGGAACTAGCCACACAAATGTGCTGGGAAGCAAGACACTTCCATCCTGGAATTCAGACCAGCTGGAGCAAACCAGCCCATCCTGGCCTGGGATTTGGAGGTTACTTCTGGGTTTATTTCAATGCACCCCCAATCGGAACAAGTGAGGAGCAGTAGACTGGGACAAGAAAAGTTTATCAGATTGGAAGCACAGCCCAGCTGAAGGGAAGGGAAAAAGGTTGCCCGCTAGGGGGCACACTTTCTGCCCTGGGTCTCTGGGAAAGCAGTGCTGGAAGGAACTGAGCAGAAAGAGCAGCAACATCCCAGAGCCAGCCTGACCCTGGTTCTCCATGCCCTCGCCCCACCTTACTCATCCTCACCTTCCCAGTCAGTCCTCTCCAGCTGGCTCCAGTTTCAAAGCCTTATCTCAAATAGGAAGCCTTCCCAGCTATTTCTCCAGACTCACACAACAGAAACTTTGCAACCAGAAAAAGACCCTCTGCAATCAATGATTCTTTCCTGCACTTATGGCTGATGGGACTGGGGTGAGGGCTGGCTGATACCAGAGCCCCGCTTTTACCTGGAACAATAATAACTAACATTTACATGTTTTGTTTTAGAGAGGAGGGCACTTCTGCTGCTGAATTTGATGACTGGGTCAAGCACACTCTGTTGTGTCATTATTTCCAGGATGGGGAAACTGGGGCCTAGAAAATTTGTAATAAGCCCCTTAGGAGATGGAACTCCTCACTTGTGATGAGAGCATCAATAATTGGATTAGAAATCCTAATCCAAAGCTCATGTTTTTTTTTTCCTGTCCAGTTCAACCACCTTATTGACTGATTCTCCCCATCTCCAGATTCCATAAGACCAAATCCCGGTTCCCACATGCAAAGCAAACACTCCTACCCTTTGGACCATGCCTCCAATGTTGTTATTTTATGTTTGTTTAGTTTTTAGATCATAATGCTAGGGTCCGAGCTGAGCACCCGAGTTGGCACTGAGAATCAGAGACCACTTCCAATAATGCAAGATACGAAAGGGAGTTTTTTGACTAGTCGAGGTCCAAGTCTCATCCAACCAAGGGAGTCTTGACAAGGATCCTAAAACAAAATCTTAGCCAGTTTATATAGGCATTAATAGCATTAGCATTTCATTGGTTAGTATCAACAGTTTAACTTTTATAGCACACGTGATTGGCCTATAACTTCCATTACATATATGATTGGTTTATATCAATTTATGCACAAAGCATATTATTTCTTAGCATTGATGTTTCATATTACCTCTGACTCAATTTTGGTTGTCAAAGGGGCCTTATCAGGTAGAACATTCCAGACCCACCTAGTTCCTTTATCCTAGCAAAATAGGGAGGGTCTTGACATCTCGGCATTTCTTCTGTGATTTTACTTCTTTTTGTTTGTTTGTTTGGTTTTTTGTTTTTGTTTTATTTATTTATTTATTTTGGCTACACCCGGCTATTTGCTCAGAAAACACCCCTAGCTTGGAGGGACCATATAGGACGCCAGGGGATCAAACCACAGTCCGTCCTAGGCTAGCGTTTCTCCAGCCCCTCTATGGTTTTATTTCTGACTTAACTCCCTCCACCTTGGCTCAGAGTGGAAGCTTTAGCTAAGAGTGTAAAAGTGCCAAATCTTTTAACCTGCCTGAAGAACTTCTTTTAATCTGTCCCCCAAAAAACTGCTTTTACTAAGGTTTGGACTCATCTTAGTCTAGAACCCTTACCGTGGACCCAGGGGGATCTTGGTTCTCACAATAACCATCAGTGTCCAGGAATTACTCCTGGCTCTGTGCTCAGGGATCATTCCTGGTGGTCTTGGAGAGTCAATAATATGCGGTGCCAGGGATTGAATCTGGATTAACTGTGTGCAAGCACATGCCCTCTACACTGTTTATCACACCAGCCCCTGCCCCTTTGTTCAATTCTCTGGATTCCTTGGACATAGATAGTTCACATGGCAGAGGCTTCTGTCCTCTCCTCAGCTCTGCAACAGTCGTTTATTGGAGAGCTGCTCTGTGCCAAGCATTTGCTCTGAATTCGATCTGGACAATAAATTGGAGAAACCACTCTTATTTCTGTTTTACAGACCAAAAAAAAGCTGGGGCTTTCAATAGTACAAAATTGTATCTCAGATCTCATGAGTGCTAGACCCCAGGAAACCCCCCCCCTCACACACACACACAAAGTATCTGTCTTTGCTAACCATTTGACCACACAGCCAGCTAGGTCTAGGCGGGCTTTGCCCTCCTCCTTAATCCGGGTCAATCTTATCTTTGTCTGCACAGCTGAACTCCCCCCACCAGAAGACTACGATTTTGGTCTCAGATCCATAAAATCCATCCTTCCTACTTAGTCCATTAGGGATTTAATAAACATCTCTAGCAAAGCCATTCCCAGGCTCCCAAGAAAAACTCAATAGCTCCCAAGTGCTTCCAGGAGAGAAAGAAGTTCATGCTTGGTGGCATGTGGGCCAGCCTGCTCTTCGGGGTCAGCCAGTCTCTTGAGCCTAACCCCCCTTACTTTGGGGCACTGTTCCTCAGAGTTAGGCTTCCTCCCACTGTCTTCCTGCAAACCCAGGATGCGAGGTTTCCATCTTGGTGTTTTTATCTCTGCTCCTCTTTGCTTGGTGGGATTTTGTTGGCTGTGTTCAGGGCTTACTCCTGACCAGCACTCACTCCTGACCAGTACTCAGGAGTACCCAGTACTACCTTCGGTCAGGGCTTACTCCTGGCTCTTTGCTGGCTATACTTAGGGTTTACTCCAGGCTCTATGCTCGGGACTTATTTCTGACCAGTGTTCAGGGAACTATCTTTGGTAACTGGGATTGAAACTCAGTTGGCCACGTCTAAAAAGGCAAGTGCCCTATTCACTGTACTATTTTTCTAGTCCCAGAATTTGATCTTAAATCTTTTATCAAGAGCCTCTCTACAGAGCTGCACTGAATTCCAAGTGGATGGTATTTCCCAAAGTTGTGGTTCAAGAGTCCCTGTTGAGTCCCCATCAGAGGACAGTGCATCCTCAGATGTCTGTGGCCAAAGTTCCTGTCCTGGTCCAGGCCCACCAGTACATGACATACAGCTGATATAGTTGAGCATTTTTAGCAGATAATACAGTGGCTAATTCAGGGGAACCACTCATGAAAGAGCTTTAAGTCATAGTCAGAGTTTGCTGGATGACATTGAAATAGCAAGACCCTATCCTCAGAACAAGGCCCAAAACAACCCACTTCAATGAGCCTGAATAAAAAGGTTTGCCTGAATGGCTTGGAACTTTAGGACACACTGTTTCAGAGAGGTCAAAGTCATTTTAGAAAAAGGAACACTTTTTGTGGGAAGTGTTATGTGAAGCAACAAGGGTGAACAGGGAGAAGGTTATGCTGAGTGAAATAGAAGTTGGAATAAAACAGACTGAGGAGCTCACACCTACATGGATTAGAATGAAACAATAAGGAAAGTATAATGTCCAGTGAAAACAAGCCCTGAGACTGACCATAAAACTTATGTTCCCAGAGGGGAAGGGGTAGGGAGGGCAGAGAGGTCCTTGGAGCTATACCGATACTTCAACTGAGGGAAGGGCATTGGAAGATCCCTTTGGAAAAGTGTCAACCTGTGCTCATAAATCGTATACTGGCCCTTTTGGAGCGGCCATTGGGCCACAGATCCAGCAGTGCTCAGGGGCAACTCTTGACTCTATGGTGAGATCATTTCTTCTGATGCTTGGGGGAATATATATAAAGGAGAGGTCACCTGTAAATTAAACACCCTAAAAACCTTATACCATCTCTCTGGATTAACATATACTGCCTTATAAAAAAGTAGTACCTCACTAATTATTTTAAAAATTCTCTTCTGGGATACAGACTATACAGGGGTTAGACACTTGCCTTGCATGCATCTAGCCCAGGCTTCATCCCCCAAAATATATATGGTCCCCTAAGCACCTTCAGGAGTTAGACCCTGAGCACAGGTAGGTGGTTCTCACCCTCAATTTTCTTCAGACATGTTATCAAACATTGGCTTCATTTTTAGAGAGTTCTAGAAAATGGGAAGGAAAGTTGGAAGCAGTGCAAAGTTCACACAAAAGTATGAGCTTCTCTACCAATAGCTGGCAGGTAGGGGACACCATAATCTTTAACCTTAAAAGAACATATCCTAGGGTCAGAGTGATGGGACAACAAGGAAGACACTTACCTGTAGTTCATATGGTTCCTGAGCCCCCCCACCCCCGGGATGATCCCTGAACACAGAGCCAGAAGTAAGCCCTTAACACTGCCAGGTGTATCTCCATCCCCCCATTCCCCTCAAAAGCCCCAAATAGAAGAACAGAACCTTTGTTATGGTCATACAAAATGTACCTGAAAAAATAAAAAGCTTCCACACTTCTGATAAAGAAGATTAAATATTGCAAAGGTATCAGTTCACCCCCAATGGATGTATAAACATTCATGCATTCCCAATGAAGATCCCAAGGAGAATTTTTATGGAACTTGACAAGCTAAATTTGAAATCCATATTGAAAAATAAGCATACAGAAAAATCAAGATAATTAAAAGAGAGAAAAAGGGAATTTACCCTCTCAGGTATCCAAATCTATTATAAATCTATTGTATTTAAAATGATAAAAATTTGTGGTACTAGCTCATTAGTAGACAAATAAATAGGTTGACAGCACTGAATACCAAAACCAAACATAGATATATGTGCATATGTATTTTCTCTGTCGGCAGCAGACACAACAAATATTTGTTGAGTCTACAAATAAAGGTGGCATTTCATGTCTATTGGGATGAGACAATTGACTGTTTATTTAGAAAAAAAATATATATAGCCAGATTCTGCTAGACACAAAAATCAATTCCAAATGGCTTAAAACCTTAAACAGAAAAAATATTCATACTATTTAGAATAGAGCAATTTGTGCATTCTCTTAGGATGGAAAAGAACTTCTTAAAGAGATAAAAGGAAAATATATTCAGGGATTGCTCTACTAGCTCTTTGATAACCCCAGTCATTGGTCCACAGCCATTTCTTATATATTGCCTATGGTTCCTTTCAATCCACTTATTTTGGTTTTGGTCTTTGGGCCATATCTGGTTGTGCTCAGGGCTGATTCCTGGCTCTCTTTCTGCTTAGGGATCACTCCTGGTGGGCTCTGGGACTATATGGGGTACTAGGGCTCAAACGCAGGGCTGGCTGCATGCAAGGCAAACACCCTATTACCTGCTATCTTTTCTCTTCAGTCCCTGTGGTTGCTTTTGTGGTGAGGATGGACAGCTACATTGAGACTGAATAGCTTGCAAAACTGAAATTATTTTTTTCCTGTTAGTTTCTGACACACAGGGACAAAGATTGATAAATAGCAAATCAAAAGTGAATATTCGTCAGGAGAGAAAATGGCCCAAAGAATGAAAGGCAAAGCACAGATTGAAGAGTGTTTTCAATAGATACAACAGACTGTGGATTTCTGTGAGGGTAGTTCTAGGAAGGCAGTTTGGGAGCCACCAGTGACTCTAGCAAAAGGGACAATAACCCAGAAAAAGACATCCCACTGAAGATGTTCATGCATTCTAGAGGTGCTCAGAGGTGCTCCTTTTACTCTTAGGACCCAGCAGGAAATGAGGAAACATGAGCCTGCCCTTTGAAGAGTGTGTGATGAAGAGACTATTTGTAAATGTTTTAATAATTTCATGGATTTATATATGAGACTAGGAAATGGTTTCAAAGAGTATCAAATGCATCTTTTTGGCAACCAAATCCACACATTTAAAAATTAGGTATTCACCCTTTTTTCTAAATAAAAACTTTTAAAAATTAAATTTACCCTTTGCACTCCAAATGGACTAAGTTGAACCCCTTTGAAAATCAAATGTAGCCTATTTACACGAAAAATTGAACCTATAACAAATCAAATGAATTCCCTTTGGAATCAAAGTCACACCTTTGCACTTAAGATTTTCCAATATGTGAATCAATTAAAACTTCATAGAAGTTTATATATATGTATATATATATATAAATATATATGTACATACATACACACATTGCTCTTGGGGCTGTATCTGGCAATGCTCAGGCTGACTCACAGCTCTTTTCACAGGGATTACTACTGATGGTGTTCAGAGGACTATTTGGGATGCCAGGGATCAAGCCAGAGCTCTCTCTTGCAAGGTAAGTGTCCTACCTGCTGTTTTATTACTCAGGCCACTAAATTTAAAACCTTTATTTTCAAAACAAACAGCAATGAAATGCAATTGAATAACCATGCAAAACAAATTCACATTTTGTATTCCAAATATAATTTTGTAAATACAATTTATCTATTGATCTGTCGACATCCAATTAATCTACTATAAAAACTCTTCAACTTTTCACACTCAAAATTGACTTATCACCTATTGACCTCATATCCACTCATTTAAAAATCAACTCTCCTGTTGGAAAGACTTTTGTAATTCAAAAGTACATGTTTTGAAGTTTTGGAGTTCATAAGAATACTTTTAAATACCAAATTTACCCTTTTGGACATAGCGTTCATATTTTCAGAGATAGGAGCCACCTTTCTGGAAATGAAATGCTGACACCACTTTCTCTCTCTTCTCTCTCTCTCTCTCTCTCTCTCTCTCTCTCTCTCTCTCTCTCTCTCTCTCTCTCTCTCTCTCTCTCATTGTGGGCCACACCTGGTAGTGATCTAAGCTTACTCCTGACAATCACAGCTGACTGGGCTCCACAGACCATATAAGATTTCAGGGATAGAACCTGGATCAGCTACTTACAAAGCAATTGTCATGCCTACTATACTATCACTCAGGCCCCAAACTAACACTTCTGAATCTAAGCTCTTTGAAATGCAGAAGAATCCTTGTGGAAATTAATTTCACCCTTTTGTACCCCAAATTGATTCCTTAGGAATCCAAGCCTCCCAAATCATAACCACCCTTTAACACTCACTCCAAATTGAGCAATTTGTAAATCAGTTCCACCCATTTGAAAGCCATTTAACCACCCCAAATTGAGTACCTATGACGCCCAATTGAACTTCCTTGCAAATCAGATCTAGCCCATGTACTCCAAACTGTCTCATAGGCAAGGAACTCTCATTCACTGCCTGTGGGAATGCTATCTAGTCCAGCCCTTATGGAAAACAATAGGGAGATTCCTCAAAAAACTGAAAATTGAGCTCCTTTATGATTCAGCTATACCATTCCTAAGGATGTACTCTAGGAACACAAAAGTGCAATACAAAAATCCCTTCCTTATACCTTCATCATAGCATCTTTTACAATAGCTAGATTCTGGAAACAACCAAGATGCCCTTCAGCAGATGAATGGCTAAAGAAACTGTGGTACATATACACAATGGAATATTATGCAGCCTTCAGGAGAGATGAAGTCATAAAATTTTCCTATACATGGATGGACATGGAAACTATTATGCTGAATGAAATAAGTCAGAGAAAAAGAGACACAGACTAGTCTTGCTTATCAATGGGTTTTTAAGAAAACATTTAAAAAATATAGAAAGCCTGTCTGGAATACAGGCAGGAGGTGGGGGAGGGAGGAGATGGGGTCATTGGTGATGGGAAGGTTGTACTAGTGAAGGAGGGCGTTCTTTTTATGGCTGAAACTCAACTACAATCATGTTTGGAATCACAGTATTTAAATAAAGATATTATTAAAAAAGACATTATTGTGATAATACCCAGAGATCGGGGCTGGAAGGACTGGCTCATGATATGAAACTCACCCCAAAGATGGGTGAGTGCAGTTAGAGAAATAATACACGAACAATTACCATAACAATGTTAATGAATGAGAGAAGTAAAATGTCTGTTTTGAATACAGGCAGGGGGTATGGGAGGAGGGAGATGGGGTCATTGGTGGTGGGAATGTTGCACTGGTGAAGGGGGGTGTTCTTTTAGTGACTGAAACCCAACTACAATCATGTTTGTAATCATGGCATTTAAATAAGATATTACTAAAAAATGGTCTCATAGGCAAACAAGATTCATTTGCTAAGCATTCATCTATTACAAAACAACTTCAGCCTTTTGAATTCACAGTTTTCCTTACAAATCTATATCATCAGAGTTAGGACCCGTATCCTCCCTTTTAAAAATAAATCTCTATTTTGTAGTTTTTGTAGTTGAAAAGTATACGTTAGGTGCAGTTCATAAGCACATCTTAGCAAAATAAATTCACCTTTCTAGATGTAAAGTTCATGCTTTTAGATATCTGATTCCAACTTTTGTCAATGAAAATTTGACTCTCCATTTAGACTGACACTTTGAAGTGGAAAATCAGCCATTTGAAATCCAAGGGGAATCTTTGGGAAAATTCAGTTCACCCTTTTTCACTCTAAATTGGACCCTTTGCAGTTTATTGTAAACCCCTTAGAAACCAGATTCACATCTTGGCACTCACTCCAAATTAACCCAGTTTCGACTTGTTAAGGCTGAGTCATTATAATCATCTAACATCTATTTTCATACATTTTCTCTTAACAGACTCAGTTCCATTCCTTTGAAAGTCAGGTGTGCACTCCAAATTGAACACCTTTGTCTCTCAATTTAACACCATAGCAGACCAGATTCACCTTGGTAGACTCCAAATTGTCCCATTGGTAAATAAGGTACATTTTGCTGACTCCCTATTCATCTATCCAAAAACAACTTCAACCTTTTAAACTCCTAATTGAAATTATTACAAAATATCACCTGTTAGGCTCCATATTCCCAAACTGAAAAACCAACCCTCCCTTTTGGAATGAGTCTCTGAGAATCAAGTTCTGCATGAAAAATATTTGGGCTGATCCTTTGAACCATAAATGCTTTAGTAGATTTTTTCAGTCATTCTGTTGCAACGATTACACCTACAGATTGTCATCATTATTTTATAAATATGGATGGGAAATTTAAAAATATTTCCCTATACTACATGACAGGACTATTATAAATGAAGCTATATTTCTAATATTAAGTAACTATTTGATGTTTATCATATGTTCAGTGAAATGTCTGATCTTAATGACTTTACATCAGATTTATTTGAATTACAAAACATAAAATTTTTTTTTTTGGATTTTGGGTCACACCTGGTGGCACTCAGGGGTTACTCCTTGCTCTGCACTCAGAAATTGCTCCTGACAAGCTCGGGGGACCATATCCCGGGATTCGAACCACAGTCCGTCCTAAATCAGCTACGTGCAAGGCAAACGCCCTACTGCTGTGCTATCTCTCTAGTCCCAAAACATAAGATATTTTTGTAGACAATTTTGATCTGCAAAATGGTGGATTTGGTTGACCACAGGTTGAATTTGGTGTGTCATACCTGTAAATCTAAAGAAAGAAATAGTAAAATTCATATGTAGAGTTTGATTAAATAGCTTCCTTCCATTAACAGACAGAACAAAGAACAAAATATTACCACTAATATAAGTGATGGGGCTGTTAGCACTCCATCAGAGTAAAGGCGCCAGGAAGGGATTAGAAGTCTAGGAGGAGTTGGATGTAGAAGGTGGCTCAAGAGACAAGATGGTTTGGAGCAGGAGGATGCTCTTACCTATTGTGATGCAGAAGAGAAAGAGACAAGATGAGGTGCTACATTGGGTTTTTACTCTTCCTGTCTTCTGTTTCTTCAATTACTAATTCAAAAGGCAGATGGACAAAGAGCCGATTGATGGTTTCCTTGTAAGCCATCTATCCCCCTTGAGAAGGGGTTGCAGAAAAGTGGAGAGTGGATCTGGAGAAGTCAATGAAAGCACCAGTACCCTCAAACTCAGGGAAGTAAAAATAAAAGTTACCGAACCGTACCCCTTTCACTTACAAGGGAGCAAATATTTGTAAAGTGTGAACATCATCACATTCATTCCATAATTCCATAGGGAATCAATGGAGCTGGCTCCTAAGGTCAAGTTTGCCATTAAACTTTAGATATGTGATAGTTATGATCAGCCATTTTCATGCCTCTGTATCTAAAGAAGCCCTGTTCCCTTGCACAGTTTTGGACAGAGACATCTGACTGAGACATGAATAACATTCATACTCCTAGCAGTGTAGGAATAGAGAACACTGAATTATAATTGGGTATGTTGTGTGGGAGTTCATAAACAGAATCATCCTAGTATTATATTTTTTACAAGGACAGGGTCAAATCTAATTTGTACAGTGAGAACTAGTTCTCCAACATGGAATGTGGAGGGAAAAGTGGAAGTTGGAAATGACTGTGGTACAGTTTTATTTTTGTAACACAGCATAAGCAATTGGATAAGCAAAGCATATGACACCATGTAGTAGAAAGACATGGGTGCCATATTTATATGGGCATGGTCAGAAAGTATAGATTCTATGTTTAACCTTGAGGATATGGCCCCTTTCAAAAGTAAGAAGAATATAATACATGTGGACTTAAATATTTGAGACACACACCCCCATGCAGTATCAACAGCAATGAAAAAGGAGGGTGCACTCCTGGGGATCTGTCCCTCCCTAAAGGCCTTTAGTGCAGGCATAGTTTCCTCTCTCTTGGGCACCCTCTTAGCCAGTCTTCCTGTGACATGTTCGACAGTCATATGTCCATGGAGCTCATGACACCTCAGCCTCCCCTTCTGAAGAACTGTGATTTCAGATTCAAGATCTGTGTCTTGGTGGTGAACATTCTTTGCTTTTTTTTTTCCAGTCTTCCCCTCATTTTGGCCACTGTCTTGACTTCTGTCCAGTCCATGGCTGACTATGTTAGTGGTTAGTACTTGGTGCTTCTGATCCAGTCAGCCCAGTTCATGTTCATTTCTGGAAAATGAGGAGTCATGATAGAGGAGGAAGTAGACCTGAAATCTGTCAGTGATCAGCAATAGAGAACAGGTGAAGCAGAGATAAGTGGCTGTTTTTGAGAGGACAGAAAAGAATGAAAAGCCAGGCAGAGGGCGGCTCAGATGGAAACCCTGCTGGTGGTGGAAAACCTGTCACATCTTATCTCAGGACCTTTGTAGAAAGGTCACCTCATGCACCTGAGAACAAGTGCTCTGTTTGGATGCATTTCACCACTGGCTTCTGTGTAAGTGCTGAGTTCTGATGATGAGTGGAGCTGTTGATTTTTCTCTCTCCTGCTGCAAAACTGTTTCCTAGTAGCTTCTCCAGAGCTGTCTGTTGCATTGAACAAAGGCAGGATGATCCCCTCCAACATCACACTATGAGTTCTCTGATGGCCAGTCTGTCTTATTCACCTGCTGTGGGTGGCCTGGCCTCCACATTGACTATCCTGGGTTTCTCTCTTTCCAACAAAATGCCCCCAGGGCCACCTGCTGCTCTCCAGTAGGCCTTCTTTTTTTTTTACAGACCTTACTTTCACTGGTCACATCTTCCAGGACCAACTCACATTTGCCCAGGACAACATGCTCCAGTGGCTGAAGAAATTGAACAGCAGGTAGGGTTGTTACCTTATAGAGCTTGCCTTGCATGCATGTAGCTGGCCTGGGTTCAATACCTGGCACTCAAGATCATCTCTCCAATGCCTGCTGGAAATTATCCCAGAGTGCAGAACCAGGAGTAAACCCTGAGCACAGCCAGGTTCAAAATCAAACAATTTTTTAAATAAATTCTTCAACTTTGGCGTTAACAGGGCTGAGAAGCCAGAAGGGATGGGATTATTTGGCTAAGTATGTCAAAGGGAAGTGTTATGTTAAAGAAATTGCTTGCAAATCATTTCCATATAGAATTACTTGGCTCCCAAAGTTGGGTGACTGGGAATGCCCAGAATTTGGTTTTCTCTGCGTACAGAGCATCATCCTTGCCTACAGCCCCCGCCTCCACAGGAAAGCCCATCCTCACTCAGTGACTAGGGATTGGTCTCACCCAAGGAAGGGATAGTGGAACATCCCCGTTCCAGGGATTTGAACTTTAGGATCTACCATGGGACATGCCAGCCTGTCAGAGTTTGTCAGGGCCAGAAGAGGGTGTTAGAAGGCCTTGTCCAGTTTGACATATAAACCATCTTCCACCCATTTGAAAGCAAGTGGGAATATTAAGTAAATGAAAGAATGCAAATTTTACCTAAGAGGAAGCTTAAGATCCCAAGAAGTTGAGTGACGCAGGTGGGAACAAGCTAAATGGAAGGCTCAGACCCACCTCACACACCCTGCTTCCCCCTCTGCACCCATGCCCCCCTGCATCACAAACAGGATGCAGACACACTTTGTAAGGACAAAGAAACTCTCAGGCTTCTCTCTGAGGGCTGTTTGCTAACAGCCGGAAATCTAGAAGCAGCTGAACTAATCAAAGCTTGCAATTAGAGAGCATCCGTCAGCCACACAGCCCACCCGAGCTGGTTTCCCAGTCTGCCCCTTTCTGCCAGGGCGCCCAGGAAGTCAGATCAATACCCAAGTTAGAGCCGTTCCCTCTTTTGAAACGTCAACTCCGTGGCCATGTAAGGGACAGTAATCAATGGGAGACCAGCCCAGGCTTTCTGCGCAGGCACACATCCCTCTGACTTTGCCATCATCTCAGTCATATCACCTTTTCCCTGCAGGACAAATTCAGAAGACTGGAAAAGTGGATTGTCATTGCACTGGCCAGACAGCACATGCCACACTCCCTGGAGGGATGCCCAAGTTCATCCCTTTGGGGGAAGATCACTGAGCTCTTTCTTTCACCCAGAGAACTAACAGAGCCTTTATTTATAATCATCACAGAAGGCACTGGGCACAATGTGAAAGCTCTGGGCAGTTGTCCATGTTGGGAGAGCTCTGGTCATCTCTCTCTCTCTTCCTTTGTCCCCCCTTTTTTTCTCTCTCCTCACCTCCTCTCTTGTCCAGTCTCTGAGTGGCTGAAGACAAGCATATTTCTTGGAGAGGGATTCAGATCCTTTTGGATAGGAAGCTTTGTTTTCTCTCTGAGGAGTGAGAGCAGGGACCATATTCAGGATTCAGAACATGGCAGAGTAGATTGTGTGAAAATTACCTGATTCCTCGTTCCAGTAGGGTGATGGCAGTAAGGGTTGGCCAAGTGAGAAGGACTAAACAGACAAAACCTCAAGAACCCAGACTTGGGAAAGAGCCTTGACTCTAGCCCCAGACCCCCATTTCCTCCCCAACATCCTTTCTTTTCATCAACCTCACTTCCAAACAGGGCACTTCTGTAGTGGATGGCTGTGCTTAGGTGCCCAGTTTCTGACATCTTTCAGCAATAACATTCATCTAGCTTTGAAGGTCTTATTCTGGGGGTATATGGGGGGGGGACAGTTCTTATTTTCCTTCTTTCTTCTTTCAAAAAAAGAAGAAAGGAAAAAAGAAAGAACAGCTTTGCCTAGGCTGAGGGTGACACAAACTGCCTGATTTTTATGCAATGTTGCAAGTGCCTTTCAGCCGCACAATGGCGGCTTCCTTGACAATGTCATGCGTCTATTCAAGACAACCGGCATGCCAGTCAGCGGCCTGGCGTCCGCACCGCGCTTGTTCTCTGCGGTGATAAGGCATGTTAGATTTTCCCATTCTATTGGAGAAATAATTCTGCTTCTTTTTTTTTTAAGTCCCCTGCTTTTTCTGATTATTTTTTTTTCTTGCCTCTTGGCTGAACAATGGGACTGGTCCCTGTTTGATTTCTTTCGTGATGCCTGCACGGTAACAACTTGAGAGAACGAGAGAGAGAAAAGGAGAGAGTAGAGTGGGGGAAGAGACATGTCTGGGGTAGTGGGGGGCACAATGTGATGGCTTAACAGGCCCTGCCAGGTGCAAACCCAGAGAAGGACAGCATTAAGGAGGGGCTGGGAGATTAGCCCTGATAATTTCATTGGGTCGATTTGTACAGCGTCTTTTGTGCGAAGCCAGGATGGGTTAATTATCGGGCATCCTGTTCCAGACCCTCACCATCACAGTTAATCCTCTCTCTCTCTCTCTCTCTCTCTCTCTCTCTCTCTCTCTCTCTCTCTCTCTCTCTCTCTCTCTCTCTCTCTCTCTCTCTCTCCTAGCAGCTTGAAAGTCTCTGCTTCCAGCCTCACGAGACATATAGGGGACAGACCAGAGGAGATGAAAATGGAGGAGACTAGGAGGTGAGAGGGAGAAGGTTTGTAACTCTGAGCATGGAGATCATGACCAAGTTAAGGTCTATCTCAGTTCACTTGTCATGCAGGACTTGCTGTGTTTGTTTGCTGGTCCCAGTTTTCTAACTAACCTGCTCTCCTGGGAACTTTGACTGAAATGTGAAAACCTCCCCACATCTTTTAGGGACTCTTCACAGTCACCATTTCCTTTGATTTTTATGTGTTTCTTGTTAAGGTGACTTTGTTTTTCAAGTGTGTTTATATGCTTTGGGGGTAGAATGTCACCTCACCACACCAACATCCCTTCAACCCAGTTCATGGGACCATTCCAGTTCCTTGCCAGAGTCTCAGGGGGTAGTCTGTATTGGCTGCTGTCTGTGTCCTTTGCTTCTTTATAACCACACAGAGTGACTCTTGGCTTTTCACAATCCCCTCCAGTTGCATCTTGGATAGAGCCCAAGGCAATCCCTACTGCTCCCAGCAGAGAAGGTCACTGTGTTTGCAGCCTTCTTCTTCACTCGCTCACTCCTCTGCCTTTGGGTTCATGAGCTTATAACAGCCACTGGCTTCCTTCACAATTCCTCTATGCATTCTGGGATAGGAATGGAAAGTTTAATCTTGATTGGGGAGATATACTATGATGTCTGTGGGGCCAGGGGAAAAGGGATAGACTCAAACGCTTGATTCTCTCTCTGTATTGGGTTCCATGGGGAGGGAGATGGACTTCTACCTGCTTGCACAGCATCTTTGTTCTGATCCTCCTTCACCATATTCCTATTTGTTCTCCAGGGATGCAGGACAGAGTCCTGAGTTCCTCCTCTTCCAACTCTCTGGCCTGTCTCTCTGCATTTCACTTCATGGTGCTCAGGCATTGTATGAAGTGCCAGGATTGAGCCAGAGTTAGCTGCAATGTAAGTGCCTTAACCTCTGCACACTCTGGCCATAGCTGCTGCTCTTTGTTGCCAGATTTGGCAGAATTTGACCATCCCATTTTGTGACTGAGAAAATGAAGGTCCAGGAAGACAGAAGGATGTAGCTATCATAACCCATCAAATGAGGTAAGGTAGCCCCAAGACAGCAGCCCCCATCTGGCACGAGGATAGTCACCTCCAGGGTCTTTCCTCTACCACACACAACTTCACAGGTAATTTCCTGGACTCTGTGTCCTGCTTTTTATTCAGGAAGGTTCCAGGTGGTTTCCACACCAAGCTCCATGATGGGAAGGAATAGGCATGTGAAGGGGATGTGGAACATCTGAGATGGCAGGTGGCAGATACACTCAGAGATCCAGATGGGGTGGCCGTGAGGGCCCTTGGCTGAGTGGCTGAGGTTTGTCTCTCCTGTATTCTAACATAAGCCCCAAGACTCTCCTCTCTGAGCCGTTTGCTGTCCGTGGCACAGACCCATCGCCACAGATGCATCTGGCCTTGATCTCCATCTCTGCAGAGCATTGTGGGGTGCTATGTTGGACATGCCCCCTTCCTCCGCTCCGGAAGCACATCGATTCACTGCCTCACCCTCCCCGCAGTGCCCAGTGAGGTGTGCTGCCCTCAATGGGCACTGAATCAATGCTGCTGGCTGATTGGTGAAGCCAGCAGCACTTCTCACTCCACACCAGGAGTCGAGCTCTGGGTGAGTGGACGGGACTATTTGGAAGTCTAAATAAATTGATCGGATATGGATCGAGCTGTAAGCCTCTGTCCAATAGCTCCAGAATCTGCTGCTCCCTTGGTCGAAGCAGCCCTTCAAATTCCATGCAGGATTCACAAGAGCTGCATAGATTTGCAAATCCCTGGGCACAACCACTCCGTGCCAGCCCTGTATCAGAGGCAGGCACCGAGCAGGACTTGCACTTCTCAGAATGCCACCTGTCTGCCCTCTCCCCTCTGCAAGCTCCAAAGAGCAATTGGTGGGAGATTTGCAAAACTTTCAGAGTGGGGGAGTGGTGACATTCTCCTGTCCTGTCTCAGCTTCATTTCAGCAAACTTTCCCTCTTCAGTCTTGGTTGTGCTGTATTCCCCCTTTCCCAAGCTATCTAGTGGTAGCAGGTAGAAGAGGAAATCAAGGCACAGAGAATGAGGAGTCTCACATGGCCAGATGAGGGTTAGGGGTGTATAGGTCTACAGGCTGGAATTGGTGGCATGGTGCTCTTGCTTCCCATTAGGGCAGCCTGGTGGGTGCCAGGCTGTGGTCTGCAATGATCCCAAGGGCTGAGTGGGTCTCTTACCTTTAGATGCACACACATATTTATTTATGGGCATGAAGATAGTTCAATGGGCTGAATGCTTGCTCTGCATTGAGGCATGCAGGAAGTCCAGGCTTGATGTCTAGCATTGTGTGGTTTCCCATTGCAGCAGAAAAACAAATGATTGCAGATTATGTATGCCCCTCTGAGGGCTGGGTTAGGAGTCTTGAATCTTTGCATCTTACCATCTCCCAGAAAACCTGGGGTTGCAGCTGTAGCCAAGTAGAGAGATGGAACTGAGGCTCTGGGGGTGACAGGGACAGCACATGTGCTACCCATGTACCCACATCCGAGGGGAGAGTTTGAGCTTTATTCTGAGTAGTCATAGGTACCCTTGAACTTCAGAGCATGCCAAGGGAGTCTCAGTTTCATTTTTTCTCTCTTCCCCCCTGAACCCTTTTAGGGTCTGAAGAAGGTTGGTCTCCCACCTGGTTATGCCACTGGCACACAGGGGACAAGCTGCTACTCAGCTCCAGTATCTATGGACCCACTTAGCACGCTCTGGAGCTTTGCTATCTCTGTTTCCAGCAGCAGCTATGAGAGGTCAGGGAGAGCCAGGGAGGACCAGTTCAGGTCTAGGGCTCCTATATGGCATTTTTGTGTCTCAGCTTTGGTAGCCCAAGGAGGCTGAGAGGGCAGAGTGAGGAGCTGGGCCACAGAAGATAGCATGGGGGAGTTCATCTCTCTACAGAGCAAAGGAAGCAATACCCCCAGATGGTCCCATGACTCTCTCCAAGCAGAGCTCACTCTTTGGGGTATACCTGTCATATCCCTCCATCACCTGGGGAAAAAGTGGATAGTATGTGGAGATATATGCATTCATTTTTTACAGAACTTGGTCTAGGGGTTTATGCATAAAAACAAGTTAAAATATGTCACCTACCTTTTAAATTATTGTTGTTATTATTATTATTATTTTAAAGAATGCTGGCTAGCTATGAGGCCATGAGCATGAATAACTTGAGATCTATGTGCCGATCAGACAGCTCCTTGAACTTCCTAAGTGCTTCCAGTGTTCACATTTTAACGTGAAAAATTACCAGGTTGTCTAAAGAAAGATTTGCAAACATAAAACACGAAGCTCATTTGAGGAGCAAAATTCTCCAATGGAGTGAACCCAGCCTGTCACCAAAAAGTTAAACCAGGCAGAAAGGGAAGCAGAAGTGAGAGACAGCAACTGTCTTCCCTCTCTATCACTCACATTCAGCTCTGATAACTGAGATGAGATGATAGGGGAGTATGGGAGCACCTGGGACTCCACTGGGCAGCCTGGGCCATCTGACCTGCCCAATAAAGGATGTTTATTGGAAAAACATCTACATAAAGTGTGGCCCATTGATAGCCAGAGAGAATTACTCCAATATGAGTGGTGGTAGGGATTTATTTGAAGTATTTATCCTGAAGGGAAAGGGGATGGGATGATTCCCCACTTCCTCTACATCCTTTCCAGGGATCTACCATACCATAGGGTACCTCCTTGGATTCCATCTCATCCTCAGAGAAGAGGCTGACCTGCTCTCAGCTTCACTCCCTTTCTCTCTCTTTTTTGTCTTTTCTTGTTTTTTGCTTTTTTCTTTTTTTTTCTTTCTTTTTTTTGGTTTTTGGGTCACACCCAGCAGCGCTCAGGGGTCACTCCTGGCTCTATGCTCAGAAAATCACCTCTGACAGGCACGGGGAACTATATAGGATGCCGGGATTCGAACCACCGTCCTTCTGCATGAAAGATAAACACCTTACCTTCATGCTATCTCTCCAGCTCCTCTCTCTCTTTTTGGCCTATAGTGAATGAGTTGGAAATGTAAGATGTGGGAGGGGGTTTATGTTCATGGTGTACAAACAGGAGCGACCTTCACTAAATTCCCCCCAAATTCTTCTGAATAAAATGGGAAATGAGAAAGGGAAGGGAGAAGGGCCTGAGAACAGTAGAAGAGTGGGGATGGAAGGAGGAATGGATGAGAAGTCTGTAACCCTTGGAAGCGATGGGTGACCAAGGGCTGATCCAAGGGTCCACTCCTGTTGCCTTTCAAGAACCCAAACCCATACCAGACTGTGGCCCCTTGTATTTGGGACACAAATTTTTGCCAGAAACAAACTGGCAAGAAGTAACAAAAACTGAATCCTGAACTTGGTGTGCCCATCATGGCTCTAGAGAGAAGTGGAGGGTTGAAAAGTGTGGGGTGAGCAGAGGTTTCTGGGAAGATAGGTGGCCCTGGAATGTATGGGAGGTGAAGATGGTGATAGTCACATATATCCATGAATGATGGTAGCCCCTGAGATGCCCTAATGTGCTAAACCAATGATAAGTCAATAAAAAGTAATTTTTGTTTGTTTGGGTGGCATCTCTGGCAGTGTTCAGGGGTTACTCTTGGCTCTGGATTCAAGGATCAATCTTAGCAGGCTTAGAGGACCATAAAGGATACAGATCTAACCTAAGTTGGCTATGTTTAAGGCAAAAGCCTTACTTGCTCTTATACTATTGCTTTACCTCCCAAAAGTAATCTTTCAGAGAGAGAGAGAGAGAGAGAGAAAGAGAGAGAGAGAGTGAGAGAGAGAGTGAGTGAGAGAGAGAGAGAGAGAGAGAGAGAGAGAACCAAAGGGATACCTTGCATACAGCCACCCAGGTTCAATTCTTGGCACCCCATATGGTGCTGTCAGGAATGATTGCTGTGCATGGAACCAGGAATAAACCCTGGGTACTACTGTGTGTGGTCCCAAAACAAAACAAAAAAGGAAAATATAATTCCCCATTGGTGCCATTTCTGATCATACCAGAGCTGCGGTGGAAACTGAGAACTCAGATGCTGTGCAGTGTATAGTGCTGGTTAGATCATCCCTTCACAGAAAGGCTGGGATAAAATTGGGGAGACCAGTCTGTATGGTCTGAGTCCATTCAAATGCTGGATCCATTGTTCCTGGAAAAGGAGAGTCACTCTGTTATGTGATGGTAACACTAGATTGTCTCACTTACAGCTCGCCCTCCTGTGAGAACTAGACACCCAGCTGCTGACCCCACAGAAAGTAGTCTGGGCTGTTCACACCTCCTGTCTGTCCCTGACAAGCCTTCCTGTGCCTCCAGGCCCATCACAAACTCTCCCACACACACACACACTCACCCCGGGGGGGGGGGGGGCTGTCAGCCTGATCTCCTCTCCAGCTTTCCTGGGCTTTCCCTGTGGCTTTGGTCAACTCCCAGCACAGCCAGGCCCATTGGTGTTTCCAATGTTGGTGATGAGTGCAGACTCGGGGACCCCTGCTAGTAGCTAGCATCCCATACCCACAAGAGAATGGCTCCTCACATATGTGCTTTCGGACCCTCACATTCCCCCATGCCCTCCAGGAGAGGATGCTGTTTCCAGAAATTGAACTTGCCCAGGATGACCCTGCTTGGAGAATGGGCGCTGATCCCAGTCTGGGCTGGGTGTGGTTCATTCGCCATTGCATAGAAGACTTGAAGTGTTCCCACTGCTTAGCACCTAGGGAGGATAAGTAAGTTTCTTGGTACTTGTGGGTGATGTGAGTGAAAGCATTTGGGAGGTCTCTCAGTCCTTCTGATTGACTTGGTTAGCACCAGGCCCCCTGATTCATTGTGCTGTCCCAGAAGGTGACACTTTGTCTTGGAGTTGAGTAGCGTTCCACTGTGATCATTGATCATGTCTTTCCCATTTGGTGACCATTGGTCATTGAAATGATTCCCAGCTCTTGGCTGTGGTGAACAGTGAGTTGCCACAAACTAGGTTTGCACTTATATTTTTGCAGATCTTGTGAACTGAGGTATGCAGGCATTTTTGAAGAGTCATACATTTTTTTTAGGGGATTGGCCTACCTATCAGTACTCAGGGGTTATTCCGGGCTCTGTATTCAGGAGCTATTCTGCTCAGGGGTTATTCTTGGCAGATTTGAGACAATATAGGATGCCGGGAATTGAACGTGGGTCGGCAGCATGCAAGGCAAGCACCTTACCTGCTATATTATCGCTCCATCCTGTTTTGTTTTTGGTCAGACCTGATAGTGCTCAGGGCTTAGTGCTGACTTTACACTCAGGGATCACTCCTGGTAGGGCTTGGGAGACTATCTGGAGTACTGAGAATCAAAGCAGGTTAGCCCTTTCCAAAGCAAGTTCCTTATCCCTGTATTATTGCTTCAACTTCCAGAGTCACATCTTCTTGGCTTAGCCTCCTAAACAGTGTTCAGGGATTATATAGGCTTTGTGCCCAGATTTCATTCTTACATGGCTTGGGAGACCATATTGGGTTCTATATTGAGTACCAGGATGGAACCTATGTCAGCTTCATGCAAGGCTCCCACCATGCTATGACTCTGGCCTCAGCCCCCCCATTTGGACTATTTTGATGCAGCTGGCACCATCCTGTTGGACCTCACCATTGCTCTTCCTCATACCCATGTTCCTGCCATTCACAAGATGTCCTGATAGACCCTGCAGTCCCCACTTGCCAGGCCCTACTGTGTTGAGACATGAGCTCCCAAGCTGGTCCTTGGAGACAGGAGCCCATGGCATCCATGGAGAAGAGGAGACACTGGCAGTACTGGAAATAGCCTATCCTATTTCTGTGGTTAGCGAGTTTGAGTCTTGGTCCCTTTTGGCTTGTACTGCAGTCTCTGAATCTTCTCTGTATGTGGCAGATATGCATCAAATCTTCCTGCCCTTCAGAGCTGCTGGAAACTGCAAATGGGACTAGGCAAGAAGAATTTTGGAAGTTCAATAAGCTGCTCAAGGCCATGGTCATGATTCTAAGCATATTCATGACACATTGCAGTGTAGACAACAATGTGGATAGGCTTGGAACTAAGCATGCATTCCTTTGTGTGTACATATATGTTTAAAAATTTATTTTGCATGGCCAGAACGATAGCACAGTGGTAAGGTATTTTTGCGGATGGACTCCGGTTAGATTTCTGGCATCCCATATGGTCCCCCGAGCCTTCCAGGAGTGACTTCTGAGCACAGAGCCAGTAGTAACTCCTGAGCACTGCCAGGTGTGACCCCAAAACAAAAAAAAATTTTTTTACTTAGACGCTGGAGTGATAGCACAGCTACATCCATGATGCCCGGGTAGGAAAGGGGACACTGAACACCCCAAAATGGGCCATTTAGTGAGGTCAGCAGGTACTGACCATGGACAGTGATGGTGAAAAGTGACTGACCACATACACTCTCATCACCAACCAAGCAAATTAACTGTGAGTGAACAGGCTTCCCACAGGTGTACCAAGATGAACATTTTCCAAGGGTTCACACCTCTGAAGCACCATGTCAGTCTCCAAACAGTTTGTCCCAGGTCCTTGGCGGGGGCTGCCTCATCCCTGGTGGGGACCCTCCCACTTCTGAGCTGCACCCACTCGCCCAGAAATCAGATGACAGTGGAAGCGCTTGGCTCCACACTTGGCTGAGCCCACTGGCCCGCTGCCTGCACCCTTTCTTCTTTCCTCCTGCTCAGGGTCCCCCAGGGGACCAGAGCCCCGTGTTTGTAGAAACTGAACTTGTCATTCAAACAGCATGGCTAGCCTCATGCTGAGGAGACCAGGAGCCCTATTCCTCTCTCCCTCTGTCACTGGACTTGGAGAGCAGAGGCCGGTCCCCACGGCCCCCCTTGGCGGATCCCAGAACCTCGAAGACAGTAATGAGTGTGGGGGGGTGAGGGTGAGGAGGGTGTTAAGCTCAGATGTCAAACAGAGTGGCCTGAGCCTCCCGAAACGCACAGAGAGCCGCAAGCTTCTCCCTCTACAAGGTCGGCTGGCGTGTAACACTTCATTAAATTGCTCAAACACTGAGCCGTGTCTTTAACCAATACCTTTAATGTCATTTTCTGCAGACTTAATAGAGGGACATTAGCATACCTGTCAAGTCTGCCATTGCAATGGGGAAGCCGGGAGGTTTCAAGTGCCTTCTTCAGCCTCGGTGGGTTCTGCTTCAAACGTGGCTTTAAGGAAAAGGAAGCGGGAGGGGGAAGCAATGAGCTCATGGGAGAGGAAGTAAAGAAGGAGAAAGAAGAGGAGGAGAAGAGGTCCTGGGTGGGTCCCTGTGACAGAGTTGGACCTTTGGATGCCGCCCACCTCCTCCTGAGCTCGCTTCCCACCAGTGGGAAGTTCCTATGGTGAGAGATCCACACCAACTTTGAGGCCCTTTATCAGCTCATGTTTGGGGACCAAACGAGACACCAGAAAGTCAATGCAGCTATTTCTGCATCCTGAGATAGGCACTGGATGGGAAATGAGTGGACCCTGGCATGAGTGAGGATGGAAGGGCCCAGTCCTGCTCTTACAGGCTACAGAGATCACATGACAGGAAGTGGTTTCCGGGCACCCCAGACCTACAGGATTTGGCATACCGTAAATGTGAACTATGTGGCCCTACTATTTTTTGTGGGGGGAGTGGCCCACTGGTGCTTGAAGAACACCAAGACCATTAGCTAGTATGCTTTAGGAGCCACAAGATTAAAGCCAGCATCTCACAGTGTCCAAGGTAGGTTCGCTATCTCTGTTCCAATCTCTGTGCATTAAGGGGAAGAAGCTCAGTCAAAGCAAATAGCAAGGATCCCTGAGACTCCCAGCTTTTGAGGGGTTTGTTCCATCCTTCTCCAAGTCTGTCTTGGGGTCCCTAAGTCTCTTGGGGTCAAGAAAGCTGGGGCACAGTTGTTCAGATTCATTGGTCTGCCACAATCCCCCAAGAGGAAGTTGGTGATTCAAGGAATGGGGTGTCCATTGTGAGGGCAAGCTATGGGTCTTTGGGGAAGCCCAGTGTGCCCCATCCCCAGGTCTGGAAATGGGCTCAGCTCTGGTGTCGAGGAGGCCATCTGTGAGGAGGTGGGGGCCTGAGGTGTGGGTAGAGGGGATGCCAGCTTCGTGAGGGTGGCAGAAGATAATGAGGGTGCCCTCTGTCATTAAGCCACTAATCATTAATTATGCCCCCAGACATCGCCGGATGTGCTACTCTGGCAGAAAACTAAAATGGCTTGAACTTTTCCACCAAATTCCAGTCCTAAACAAATTACTTGCATCAGAATTATTTACCAAAGTGAATAATTTTTGACGTTGTCAGACTTCATGAAAGCATGCTTTAATTAGGACCAGTTAATAAAGCCCTCTGTAATTAAGCATACATGCATTCCTTTTGAGTGTGTGTGTGTGTGTGTGTGTGTGTGTGTGTGTGTGTATGAGAGAGAGAGAGAAAGAGAGAGAGAGAGAAAGTATGTGTTTTAAAATTTTATTTTGCCTAGATGGCTTTGGAGAGTTGTCCAATACCTGGTTTCCAGAGCACGCGTGCGCATGAAGTCACACTGGAAAGCACCGCCTGCTCTGCCTCTCCCAAGCTCCTGATTAATTTTTAATTCTGCAATTAGAGCTCCAAGGATGGCTTTGTGCCGCTCAGCCCCCAGAGTGGAAAGTTGATCCCCAGACACTGCTGCTATAGAAAGGGGTGCGGCCTATTGCCCTTGCACCTTGGTGGTGTTTGGGGGATACAGACTGATGGCAAGGCTGGTGCCAGGATGCCCTTGGGGGCAGCTGGCTTCTGAGGAGCCTGCTGGAAGCTCTGCCATCCACTTCCACAGGCTTCTGGGCTCCTGGCAGCAGTGACAGTTCACTCAGTGCTGGAACCTGTCACTCAGGGATCAGCATTTTAACTACCCTGGCCCCCGCCAAAAAAAAAAAAAAGTAAAAAAGAAGGACACCTTAATTTACCCTTCTGATGGGCTTGATAGCTGTCAGAGTGACAGGCTGTTGGGGCTGAAAGGGACCTGACATCCTGCTCAGCCTGGCCCTGGTGCTTTTCCAAGGTGGCTTGCTTCCAGGAACAGCAGCATGCACAGGGCACTGCACCCCATGGGTACTTTGATGCTGCCTCTAGCTCTCACCTCTCTGCTATGGCCCTGGGTATATGTTGAGAGGGCAGACTTCAGAGCTTGGTTAGTGAGGGCTCTACAGGGTGAGAACCTTCACTGCTCACCCCTGCCCTTGGCAAACCAGAGAGTTGCCAAGGTTGGCTGGCCCTGCCATTCAAGACCCCATAGTGTACCATCATAGAAAGCCAACATCATAACGCGTGGCTTAGCAGGCATCTTAGTCTCTCTAAATTCATCTTCACTTGAGGCCAACATAAAACTATTTCCCAGCACCTTCTTCCAAACTGCAGGGCTTTTACTGTGCCATCCAGACTAGCCTGGGAAAACTCAGAGAAATAGCCAGCATGGCTTGGGGCTACCTCATATTGTGTCCACATTTGCTGTCTGCTTTTTGCCTTTACCAACCAGGTTTTGCCTGTCTCCGTGCAAAGGACAATTCAGGGCCTCCCACATGAACATCAATGAGCCACCTTCCCAGCCTTAAACCAGGCTTTGAGGATTTCTAAGGGCACTGGAATGTTGACTCTGTAGACCCTGGACCTCACACCACAGTCTAGGACTGCACACAAAGACACCAACACTTGGCTGTGCAGCTTTTGAAGGCTGGTTTGAAGACCTGTTGCGATTGGATGACACACTAGCACTGTCCAATGAAATATGAAATAGCTTGGCCACATCTACACTGACAACACCTGGCAGAAAAGTAATATTGACTGAAAATTAAGAGCTGAAAATTCATTTTACCTTTGATTTTTTTTTTCTGATGCTTTACCCACTACTAGAATATTTAAAGCCACATCTGCACTTTTTATTCCTTGGGCAGTGCTGATGTAGAATGTTCTGAGGGCCATTGGCCCCAAGAACAGCAACTGGGAAGTCTGAGTTCATGCCTGGGCCCATCCAGCTCCTCTACTCTTGGTTCTGAGCTTTGGCTTCTCTAGCTCCAAAATCACTCCTGTTTTATTTCTGTGGGGAAAGGGGCTTGGGGTCATACCCAGAGGTGCTCAGGGCCCATTCCTAGCTCTGCACTCAGGTGCTCCAGAGCCATGATGGTGCCGGGGACAGAAGCATGGTCTGCGGTGTGTCAGGCAAGTACCTTTGTTATTATCCTATTTCTGTAGTCCAATTCCTTCCATTTCAAGGGAAGATGAACTCTGTAAGAATATAAGATGACTGAGATATTTTCCAGTTCTTGTTCTCTGTTCTGCAATAGACAAATTTCCATCTCAACCGGAATCATACAGGAGGACACATTTTCCTTTCTTTTTCCTTATTTAGCATTTGGGCCACACCAGGCAGTGCTCATGGCTTTTTCCCTGGCTCCCAATTTCTGAAATCAGGGATCATTCTTGGTTGGATCGGGAAACCATATTGGGTGTGGGGGATGAAACCTGGGTCACCACAGGCAAGGTAAATGCCCTTCTCACTCTGGTATCACTATGGCCCCCAGAAGACACATTTTCTCAACTTCAGAGCTTGAACCTGCCTGGCTATGGGGCTCTCTAATTCTCTGACATTTCACGGTATGGCTGGGCCACCTGAACCCTGTCTCTGTTCAGCCAAGCAGTGATACCTAGACAGTGGGGTCAGCTGTCCCTCTTGTGTCCTGCTATCTCCTCATGGTCCTCTCGGCCCACTGGAGGGCTGAGCACACCTGGGGAGGGACCCACGGTGCTTTGTCACTGATCAGCGCAATTGGCTCTAATAGCTCCCCAGGTGGATTCCAGAGAGCAATGAGCCGAACATAAAAATCCCTTTATTATTGCCATTTCACTTTTATATACCCATCAAGCTTTCATATTTAATCTCCTACATCACAATAGCTGATCATTTTTAACATTTGACATTGATAGAGTGCCCACTGCTATTATTCTGACATACTATAAAACATTACACCCATTTGCAATAGAAAAGGCCAAGAATCAATACCCAGCCCCATTTTCCTCTGTGGCTGTAAATCACGAGGCACCTAACAAATTGGTTTAAGTAGAAGAAACTTTCAGAACCAATGACTGGCTGGGCCAATCCCCACCCCCTGCTAGAGCTGACAGGGACCTGGGTACTTCGGACTGTGGACTGGAGGTGCTGATGGGGAGAACTGATGGTGAGTTGAGCATCATGGAGCCACCATTCTCCAGTGGAGGACAGTGTAACCTTCTCATGGGCCCCAGAGATGGAGGGAAGAAGGAACACCTTTATGCAGGTGCCAGCTGGCCTAATAACCAATGACCCAACTGGTGGCTTTTAAGTTGGTCCCTACCTGCTTCCTGCTCCATCCTTCTGCCAGCTCCAGCCTCCGTGTGTTGGGATTCTTGCACGCTGTTGTCCGCCCATTCATTGGAACAGCCAGATGTTACACCAAATTGACTGGCTATTAAAATCACATTGACTCGAGGATGAATTAATCCATCAGTTCCCCCTCAAAATAGCCAAAGCGCAGCAGGAACATCATGAAAGTAGGTGCTGATTAAATGCCTGGGTTTGGGAGCATGGGACACACACAGAGTTGTTATGTTGTGCATGAAAATCCGTAAGACATATTCAAACCTCGAAGCCTGGGATTTTCTGAAAATTGATGCACAGCCTCTTTTCATTCTCTGGGCATCATTGCGAGCCAGCCTCAGGATGGGACAGGATGGTGAGACTCTCCACTGAAGCTCTCTTTCAATCAGGTTGCCTGGGGACTACCCCAGTTTTGGGGAAAAGGAAATACAACAGTTTATTCTTGGTTCTGAGGTGTATTTCCCACTGAAGTCTGCTCATGTGTACACATTTGTCTGCCCCTGCATGATAGATAAGACTCCCTGAAAAAGTCACATCAAATCCAGAATTTTTTTTCCAGAATAAATGCCTTTTTCCTATTATCTTACACGAGCATTTCTGAGACAATCTGCCTGCATTTCAATGAGCTGAGAGTCGCCTCATAACATTATCTGTCTTCCTCAAGCTCTTAATGGTCCCGTGTAAGAGCAGTTGGCAAAAACTAAAACAGAATTCTCTAGCAAAGGAACCCATCCTGGTGCTTTCAGAGAACTCTTTCCTCTCTTCCTTCCCTCTCAGATATTTGGGAATCACTGGTTTGATCTTCTCCAGCTTTCTGGAAGCCTGGAAGAAGAGGAAGGACATTGGGGTGGAGAGCAGTGTAAGGGGGGGGGGGGGGGGGGGTAAGGGCCCAGCCATTGTCCAAGCTGGAGCTTGCCAGAGGAGATAAGCAACACAACCTCTTCATGCATTTTCGATTTCTTCATTAGCAGAGTGGGGGATAATAATTTATATCTCTTTCATAAGCCCTTAATGAGGAAATGAGATAATGCCAAATAAAAGCATTTGCTATTATTGTAATTACTGATAATGTAATAATAAAATATGATAAGAGAAGAGACAAGGCAAACCCATTCTTATATCAAGTTCCATTTTGTGCCAAGAGACGGATTGTCCCACATCTTTCAAAGCAAAGTCAAGGCATGGAAGAACCAAAGCCAGGTTTCTTCATGTTAAGCCTGAGATCTTAGTATTAAAAAGCTCTCACAACACGAAACCTCACCTAAAGAGTAGTGGTGCAGTTAGGGAAAATAACTACATTAAACAACTATCATGACAATCTTTTATTTTTTTTAATTTTTTTTTCACCAAAGTGAATTAAAATCTTTCACAGTAATATTTAAGGTACATACTGGACAATGAATGAGGGGCATTCTCACCACCAGTGTTGTCCTCCCTCCACCCCTGTTCCCTGCATGCATCACATATACCCCTCTTTTACCCCCAGAATGCTAGTGTTAACTGTCCCCATTTGTATAGCTTATTGTAGATTGGGTATTTTGTTGTCATTGACTTTGGGTTTGGTGTTCAAGTCTGATCATTTTTTATTTCCACTAAATGTTCATATGACTGTCTGGTCCTGGTACCATCTATTTTTCCCCCTCAATTTATGAGCCTGAATAAGATGATTCAAGTTATGTGATTCTGATGGAAATAAAAAGGAAAAGAGAAAAAGAAGGAAAATAAGAAGAAAAATAAAAACCTGGGAAGAGACCGTTTGGTTCAGTCTTAATGAGTGAGAGAAGTAGAATGCCTCTCTCAAATACAGGCAAGGGTTGGAAAGGGGGGGGGCATTGATGGTGGGAATGTTGCACTGGTGAAGGGGGATGTTCTGTTTATGACTGAAACCCAACTATAATCATCCTTGTAATCATGGTGCTTAAATAAAGATTTTATATATTAAAAAAAGAAAGGTAATTGGGTACAAGAGGTACCACTGGGTCTCAAAATACTTTTAAAAAAATCCACACTAAGTTAAAAATAAATTCTTTGTGGCTCCAAAGTTGACTCAAAGGACTGGGGAGCAGGATTTGCATGAGGAAGGTTTGGATTTCGTCCCTGACACCACATGCTTAGTCTCTGGAGTACTGAATTGGGTATGATCCAAAACACAAACCAGAAAAAAAAAAAAAAAACAAGACTATGCATTTTTTTTTCTCTTAAGTCCATTTGACTATGTTTTAAAAATGGAACTATCAATAACTTTGCAAATTATGGTTCTTTTGTAAAATAAAATTTGAAAATGTGTATTTGTTTAAAAAATAATGGTTGAGTGGCTGGAAGGGAGCGGAGAGTGCTTTGCCTTGCATGCAGCTGACTCGAGTTCAATTTCTGGCATCCTATATAGTCACCCAAGCACCAAGGAGTGATTTCTGAGTGCCGAGCTAGGAGTAACACCTGAGCACTGCTAGTCTGGCCCAATAACCAAAAAAAAAAAAGGGGGGGGGGAATATGAGGGATGGTTAAATAAATAAATGAGTGGGGCTAAAGAAAAAGCCAAGCTTTAGGAGGGTTGCATAGAACAGGCTGTTCTTGAGCTGTTGGCCACTGTGCAGTCCAGTTATATCCAGGAAGCCTGCATGAGTTCCAGCCTCTGCATTGCTTTTGGCAGCTTTCCTTCCTGGGTGCCCAGTGGATCTTGGGTGCCTGCTTTTGGCCCCAGCCTCCATGAGGGTTAGCGAGCAAACCTTCATTTCCCCTGGTGTGGGAGCTTTCCCAGATGAAGAATTATTCTGGTTTTCCGCCTGCTCCTGCTGATGTGGCAACAGGAAGATTTCAGCGAAGCGCATAGGCAGCTGGAGAAAGAGCAGAAGGGAGAGGAAGTTCTCAGGAGAGGTGCTTCTCTCCCCCCTCACCCTTGGGGGAGCCAGTCAAGAACCCCTAAAGTCCCAACCTGGGCACAGTCTTAGCACTTTCACTCCCGTTCACTTCACTACCTGGGCCTTCCTGAAAATCCTGCTTCTTCTTGGTGATTTGAAGAATTCTGAGGGCCCTGGAGAGAAAGAGGAGGAATCCTTGCCTTTGGGGGTTCAGTGAGGGGTGCCTGTACACAGGCCCAGGGTGGAGGGAGCTGATGGCCCTTTGCATATACTCTGCATTCTATGATCAGGACCTTGTTCCTAGAAAAGAAAAGTTTCAGAGCCAGGAATCCAGATCTTGTGGACCAAGGGGGAGAGCAAGAGTATTTTTCCAGGGAGTAAATGCAGACAGACAGTTCAGCAAAGCAGGGGCCACAGAAGCTTTCAGACCATCGGGAACATCTGAACCTGCCTTCCTGCCTCCTTGCACTTAACCTGCCAGCCAGGACCCTGACTGCCCTGTGGATAATCAGAAGTACCCCTTTGCTCTCTGTTGCCTCATCTGCAGGGCTGGGCATGTGGCAGAGCCAGCTGGAACAGCCCCTCCCAGGGGACTGCAATTAGGGGGTATTTAAACCTGTCACCTGGTTCATTTGCAGTGATGGATTAGGACTGGAGCACGAGTGGCACCCAGAAGATTCTGGATTCAGAGCCCAGTCCCTTCATCCCTCCAAGCAGGCAGGCCCAGCCTTGCCCCTCACCTGTCTCCCCTAACCCCAGGAGTCCCTTGATCTTAGGAATTAAAGGCAAATACCCTGTCAACCAGTGACCTCCTGCAGCCAAAAAACTCATTGATGAGTTTGGCACTTCCTGGGCTGTGCCCCTGACCCAATTTGGGGTTCTTAGTGATTGACTTTTGAGCTCAAAAGGGATCCAGGAAGTCACTGGAAATGTTCCATTTTATTCTTCAGGTTCTCCAAGAAGTAAACTTTAGATTAAGGGTTTTATGGTGGCGCTTTTTTTTATAAACCAAGGTGTCCATCTAATAGACCTCATTTGTTTGTTTATTTATTTATTTATTTATTTATTTATTTATTTATTTATTTATTTATTGTGGGGAATGCACATCTGGCACTGCTCCGGGGTTACTCTTAACTTTGCACTTAGGAATCACTCATGGTGGTACTGGAGGACCTTATGGGATTCTGGGAATTGAACCCAGTGTAGCCTTGTGCAAGGCAAGCATACTACCCAATCCCAACGAGGCTCTAGCCCCTTGTTTGTATTTTTTCACATTAGCCAAGTATTCTGGAAATGAGGATAGATTAATAAGACTCAAGACCTGGAGTGTCTGGTTTGAATTAAGCCCATTCTGCTTTAGGGAGAATCTTGGTTTATGCATTTATAAACAGGGCAGGTTGGAGTTGATGCAATTCAGGGGCCTTCTCAATCAAATAATCTGTGTTTTCAGGGAAATGTTGGGGTAAGGGTGTGACCAGTGGGAAATCCCCACAGAGAAAATACCTCTACACCAACCAGACAGGATGCTTATTCAGAGCCACTTTAGTATAGAAAAAGTGTGTTTGGAATTCTGAGATGACTGGGAGCTTTTGGGTGGCTGCTGTTAAGGGAGTTTTGACCCATCATCTTTCTTTCACTCACTGGTCTGACTTTTAACAACTCCCCAAGAAGGATGTTACCTTAAACTTCCTGGGCTCGCCAATGTCAGCATCTTGATTAGTCTTTGAAGATAATGGACAATATCTCCACAGGGAGGTGCCTAGCTGCTGAGAGAAAGACTTGGACCCCTGGCAGAGTTCACCAACCCTCAGACCTTGTAAAACAGTCAGTACCTCCCAGGACACAGGCAGTGTGCGTGGCCCCAGGATTATATCTTGTCCCTTCACATGGTTCTTCCTACTATGCTCCGAGGAAAATCCTACTTATTGCCAAGGGTTACTAACTCTATACCAGGGGTCTTCAAACTATGGCCTGCGGGCTGCATATTGTATTTATTCCCATTTTGTTTCTTCATTTCTAAATAAGATATATGCAGTGTGCATAGAAATTTGTTCATAATTTTTGTTTTTACTATAATCTGGCCCTCCAACAGTCTGAAGGACAGTGAACTGGCCCCCTGTTTAAAAAGCAAACTGATGTTTGCTGCCTATATTTATTTATTTATTTATTTATTTATTTATTTATTTATTTATTTATTTATTTATTTATTTATTTATTGACACCATAGTTAGCAATGCTCAGGAATTACTCCTGACTATGCACTCAGGGATTACTTCTAGTTGGTTTGAGGGGTAAGATGGGGTGCTGAGGATCAAACCCTGGCTGCAATCAAGGCAAGCGCCCCTACTGACTATATACTTTTGATCTGGCCGCTGCTGCCTCTGCCTGTCTTGATTCTTCCAGCACCCTTCTTCCCAGTGCTTGAACTAGTGTGCTTATACTGTATATATGTGATCATCTATGTGTATATGTGCCTCTGTGTGCACATATCCATTGCATACATGTGCCTTCAAATGCATCTGCATGTATATTGTGTATACCCATGTAAATACACACAAGTATATTGTATGCACATTCATCATTGTCATTGTGTATAGAGGTACACGTATGTATTTGTATGCTTACATGTGTTCATACATGTATAAGCTGGTATATATCTGTGTCTTGAAGTCTACAACTTTGTTCCTGCCTCAGCTCTTGGGTTTGCACTCTGAGCCTGAAAGCCCCTTTTTTTAGTTTTGCTGTAGCGGCTTCTCAATAATCTTTTGTTATTTATTTGGGCCACAGACAAAAGTGCTGGGGTCTACTTATGGTGGGGGAATCATGTGTTGTCGGGACCAAATCCAGAGCTCCTGTGTGGGAAGCTCAGCCTCCATCCCTTTGAGCCCTCTCCCTGCCCCTTCTCTGGTGATTTTCAGTTCAAAAATAAAAGCTGAGGATCTCACCCTCCTCCAGTCCTGTTCATTTTTCTTGTTGTTGTTTTTGTTTGTTTGTTTTGTTTTTCAGCCACACCCGGTGATGCTCGAGTTACTCCTGGCTATACACTCAAAAATCGCTCCTGGCTTGGGGGATCATATGGGATGGCGGGGGATAGAACCGCGACCGTCCTAGGCTAGCACGCCTTACACCCTGCATCACCGTTCTGGCCCCTGGTCCTGTTCATTTTAATAATATTTGCATATCATTGTGTATTATCAGCATCACTGGGGCCCTCAACTTGCTGGAGGCCAAGCAGGCAGGACTCTGAAAAGATACTTCAAGCCTTTTTTATTTTTTATTTATTTATTTTTGAACTGTCCTCTAGTGCCTTTAAGAGCCAGCCCTATGCTCAGGAAGGCCCTCCTGAAGGGAGAGGGAGACTGCTGTATGTCCCAGCCACACCAAGCCTTTTGAAATAAAAAAGCTGAGAGAGAAGAGAGGGGAGGGGATGAGAGGGTTAAAGAGGGGAGGAGAGGAGAAGGGAGAAGGGAGGGGAGGAGAAGGGAGGAGAAGGAAGGGGAGGAGAGGGGAAGGGAGGAAGGGGAGAGGAGCTGAGTTGAGTTGAGTTGAGTTTCGGACCAGGTTAAGGTCAGGTAAAAGGAACAGATATACAAATTAAAGGGTTAACAGTCCAAAAAAGATACAGCTGAAGGTCTGTGGAAACCAGGGAGAAAAGCCCTGCTCCAACTGCCTCTTTAAACTGCCACCAAAAACTCCACCCCAGCTTCACTAGGGATAGGGGGCTTGGGATTTTATAGGTCCAGTCAGCCAATGTAAATTGATTAAAGTATTTCTGAAAGGGGTGGACCCCTTTTATGGCTAATGCTGGACTGCTGCTGCGATAATACAGTAATATAGGACAAGAGTACATAAAATAACATTGCTTTTCTTTGTTTTTGCCTTAACAATAATCTTTATGCAACAAGCAAACCTTTGTCTCTTGCTGTTCCTGCACCTGGGGCAATAACTAGCCCACACAGTGGACCCAACAAGCCCACATGGAGCCAGTGAAGGTGAAACTACCTATGCTCAGTGGGCTCTGAAGCCATCCCTATCCACACTGCTGTAACCTGTGAGCTGACCTGGGACTCAACCCCTGCTTCCCACTCCCCAATAGAGAGGGAGGCAGCCTCATCCAGCTCCATCCTCTGCTGACTTATGTGACACACTGTCTCTGAAGCAGGTCAAAGGGCTGGTGTTAGGCTACACCTTATTTTACCCAAAACAAAGATCATCCCTGCTTCATTGTTTCTATTTGTTTACAACTTAGTTTTACTCCCTAACATATTTCTTACTTGTAAACCTGAGTGGGACTGGCACCTGATAGCCTGAGCTATCTGCCCTTACACTGTCCTTACTGCCCCCCACTCAGGGGGAGTCTCTGTACTCAATACAACTGGCAGTTCTGGCAGGCAGCTGGGTGGACATTCAAGGTAGAAGACTGCCAGATTAGACGTATTTCACCCTAAGCCTGGTTTGGATTATTTCATGCATGACCCTGATTCAGACACATTCAGCTGGGGTTGGAGATGTTGGTATGTGGGGTGATTTGACAGACTGGAACCAACCATGGGAGTGAGTCTCTGCTTCTCTGGAAATGACTCAGTTCTGAGAGGGGGCACTGTCCGATGCCAAGTGTTGTCTTGGTGGGATGCCTGAGAAGAAGAGCAGCACCCTAGGAGAGAGGAACCACTACATTTGGGAAAGAAGCACCTAACAGTTCCTTCCCTCCCTGCATAGGTACACATGTGTGCTCATGCATATGTGCATATGTACATGTGAATTTAACAGAGGGCGCTCTCTAGCACTACAAATAGCCACTCACCCCTGCACCCAGACAGCAGTGAAGTAGTGTAGTTGCTATTGCCCAAAACTCACCATAAAATCCCCCAGTTTCTTCCTCCTGCCTGTTGTTCTAAAGTGTAGGTGACTGTGATTCTGACATGTTTTCTTTCTTCTTTCTCTTTCTTTCTTTCTTTCTTTCTTTCTTTCTTTCTTTCTTTCTTTCTTTCTTTCTTTCTTTCTTTCTTTCTTTCTTTCTTTCTTTCTTTCTTTCTTTCTTTCTTTCTTTCTTTTTCTTTCTTTCTTTCTTTCTTCTTTCTTTTCTTTCTTTTCTTTCTTGCTTTCTTTCTTGCTTTCTTGCTTTTCTTTTTGCTTTCTTTCTTTCTTTCTTGCTTTCTTTTCTTTCTTTCTTTTTTCTTTCTTCTTTTCTTTCTTTTTCTCTTCTTGCTTTCTTGCTTCTTGCTTCTTGCTTTCTTGCTTTCGCTTTCTTGCTTTCTTGCTTCTTGCTTGCTTGCTGCTTTCTTGCTTTCTTGCTTGCTTGCTTGCTTGCTTCTTTCTTGCTTTCTTTTGCTTGCTTGCTTTCTTGCTTCTTGCTTGCTTTCTTTGCTTTTCTTGCTTTCTTTTCTTTCTTTCTTTCTTTCTTTCTTTTCTTTCTTTCTTTCTTTCTTCTTTCTCCTTTCTTTCTTTCTTTCTTTCTTTCTTTCTTTTCTTTCTTTCTTCTTTCTTTCTTTCTTTCTTTTTCTTTTCTTTCTTTCTTTCTTGGGCCACACCCATTTGACGCTCAGGGGTTACTCCTGGCTATGTGCTCAGAAATCGCCCCTGGCTTGGGGGATCGAACCGCGGTCTGTCCGCTTGCAAAGCAGTCACCTTACCTCTAGCGCCACTTTCTTTCTTTGTGCTCGTGTGTGGTGGAGGGTTGGGCTCAAGAGTGAACCCTGGCAATGCTCAGGGAACCACATGTGCTGATGGGAATTGACCTGAAGTTGGTCGCATGCAAAGCAAGTGCTTGAACCCTAAAGCATCTCTCCAGCTCACTGCCATTATCTTAAGAAATTTCTATATATGTGCATGGGAGGGGCTGTGCTCCCATTCAGGGCAGATGGCATATTTACTCCCCCATTTTTATTTTTTTTCTTTTTTTAATTTCTTTTTTTATTTTAATTATGACAACAAAGATGTAAAGAAGAGGACAGGTAAAAGTTACAGTGGAAGCCCAATCACCCATAAACAGAATTCTCGTAGTCCCATCGATATCCCAGCCTTGAACTTTCAGCCAAAGAGCATTAATAAAAACAAAACTGAACCCATGTACAATACAATTCCTTGTCCCTCAAATCCCCAGTTGTAGTACATACTATTTCTTAGCAGCACACAATATAATCTAAAGACATTATACTTATGTAGTTCCTTACACATTGAGGGCAAAGTACATTTCTCTAGTTCCATGTACATACAAACTGGTTTAAGTTAACCTCGAAAGTTTTAGTGGCTTGTTTTTCTTAAGAATTAGAGTCAAGGGAACATAGTAAAAAATGGTATTAAAGTGGCATTTGTTTGCATAGGCCCATCAAAACATAAGGGACATGGAAGGACAAATTATGGTCTAAATACAAGGAGACCCTAACCCTGAAGTTTCCTGGCACAGGACTGACTCTAGGCTCCAGGCGAATTAGTTTGTCCAATTCGAGTCATCGTCTGTAGTGGCAATACACCTCCATTCCTCACATAGTCTCTGTTGTTGGTATCATGCTTCTGTATTAAAGATCCTGAGTCTGCATATCCCATATTGCAGTCAGGATGGTGCATAGCTTCCTCTCGTTTCACCTCACACTTAAGGGGCACTAGAGAGAACCATGTCCTATAGAGCAGGTCATTGATGTTGTCAAGTCTTCTCAGTGTAAACGGAAGTCTCTTTTTAGGGGGTCGATGTCAGACCCTTGATAGTGTCTTTCACTGGTAGAAGACTGCTTCCAGCTGTTGCTGTAAAAGACCTTGGATGTTTCGTAGATAGCTTGCCTGGTTCCGGCGTGAATGGAGGATGCCCATTCTTCTGATGCCTGTGCCAGGTCATTATATCAATGTTCAGGGTGTAAGGTACATTGTACTGAGATTTATTAGATAAGAACTTATCTATGTATGGTGTTTTCCCATTTTAATGTGTCTATGCAAACAAGGATCAATGCCATGGGGCGTTATTGGTGCATCTGGAGGCAATAGGAACAAGACCAGCAATTTCCATGACATAGTTCAATCTTAGGCATCAAACTGAGGGACAGTTCCACCAACAATCCTTACTGTACAGCTTACAAAGAATAGACAAGATGAAAAGTGAATAGAAACATCATGGTAGAAGAATATATAGAGAGTTACATCAGTTAAAGAAAATACCCATAAAAAATTCAAAAGATATATGTGTTCAATTTGTGTCCTTCTAAATAGTTCTGTGATTTGTCTTAGGTCAGAGATTAAAACTATGTGTTACTGAAGTTAAGAAGGGTAAATCTGGGGTAGTGATGGTAGGAAGGAGCAAATATTTGCGCCGCGGTTTGCAAAATGTAGACTGGTATGAAATTACCAGTGACAGACTGAGTATAGCTGAGCAGCTATCTGCCACCCACCAGATCGAACTCTACCCCCTAAGCCCCACCCTAGGCCAGTGTCCCGGCCCGGCCTGGGAGTGGGGAAAACCCAGGGTGCCCCGTCAGCTCCTCCCAGAAACCCACCTGGAGATCCGGAGGAATGTTACTCCCCCATTTTTAACTCCTCCCTAAGAGTCTTAACAAATAATCCTTGCCTGTGTGCGAGTGGATTGAGCCCTCACTGGTGAGCTGAGACCTTGCTTGGATGCTGGGTCTCTTCCTTTTATTCAAGTTATTGCTTAAACTTAGTATGCAGGAGGCACTGGACCAGTGGCTTGTGTTTTCTGCTTGTTTTTTATTATTGGGAGGGGTGTCTCCCAAGAAATCTCCAGTGATTTTTGAGGTACCTCTCTACAATATTGACCCACTGGGCTGGACAGCGCTGGGCCAAGCTGGACTGAGGGAACCTCAGTGCTGGAGTCACAGGGCCATCCTGGCACTGCTCAGGGACTTCAGGACTACACCTGGCAGTGTGAGGGGAGGAGTCTCTGCTGAAGCTCACAGCCTGGGGCAGAGCTGGAAACATATACAAATAACTATAATCCAGTGTGGTAAGTGCTAGAATATAGGTAGTGTGTGAGCAGAGGGCACAGGGACTCAGGATGGTGCTTATGAAATAATGTGTTCCAGATTTAAATGGGAAGGTCTCAGTGACGCCTCCCCTGGGTGAGCCCTCCAGTTTTCCGGGTGATTCCACTTCCCTTTGTCTTTCTTGATGCTTCTAGTGATCCTGCCCATCAGTGCTTGTCACACTCCCTCCCCTAACACTCCTTTCGAGAAAGCTACTGCAGGACAAAGCAGATGAAGGGAGAGAAGCCATGATGGCTCCTTCACAATCCAGTGTCCTGAGTATCATTGGTTCTGTGGCCAAGGTAAAAAAAAAAAAACCATGGAGGCAGGGGTGGGGGAGTGAACCCCCAAAACATTTTAGTAGCAACAGGAAGTACAGCCTCACTTTTACCCCCTGGAGCTCCTAGTTGAGGGCAGAAAGTCACAAGTCATAGAATGTTCAAGTAGGAGAAAACAAGGCTGACCATAGTTCTAGGGGGTGGGCAAGGAACTCCTCTGGTGCCCGGTGCAGGCCAAAAAGGGGGCAGGGAACAGGAGAGGTTTCTGGTGTCAGTGGGGTGAGCAGGAAGTTCACTGGGCCTCAGCTGGAGTTGTAAGATGGTTCATTGGAAGAGCAAAATGGCAGAGCAGGGCAAAGAGGAGCAGAATGATGAGATCTAGTCAAGGGCATGAATCCCTTGAACCCTGATGCCTTGGCCAGGGCCAGCAAGGACAACTGAACCTTGGGGACTTGGGCCTGCTCTGTACTTGCTCTGGATTCAGGAGCTCCTGTGAATTGCCACTTCCTGTCCCCATTCTACTCTGCACCTTCCACCCCCCCCCCATCAGCTTGTTGATCTGTTGTTTCCCTCCATCTTTCACTTGTGTGTTCCACTGTGTTACCATCAAATCTATCTCTAGGCTTTAATAAAACCTAGCTTAGATGCTCACCCTCCCCGCGAAGTCATGTAGGACATGGGGGTGTAGAGGGAGGGAACCTCTCAGTGAGTTGCTCTTACTTCCAGTCCTGTAGCTGCCAAGTAGATATGAGCTTTAGGGCCAAAGCATAACTGTGCTTTAACAGGAGCAAATAGCTGGGGACAGGGAAGGAGGTAAGGAGGGCATAAAAGTAGAGAATTTAAAGGAAAAGGAACCCCAGAGAATGTCCATTGACTCATGTAATTTCCTAAAAATAAAGAGAAAGGCAGGAAAAGGAAGAGTTTCCAAAAGGAAAGCAAGATTCAAGCATCTGAATGGGTCCAAAAAGTTATGTGAGAATAAGAGCCAAGGATGCACCATTGGAGCATGTGATGGGGACATCCCTTGTCATGACCCTGTCAGCATTGCTGCCTTCTGCATAGTGCAATTCAATGTCCACAGGGCAGAGTCATGCCTCTCTTGCCTATGAGCCTTTGTGATGTTCACACAAAGATGAGGAAGAGAGTGAAGCCCAGGGGCTGATCCCAGAATAGAACTCGAATTTTCTGGTTCTATGTATCACACACCCTTCCAGGAGAGATCCTTGGGCTGGGCTACAGAAAAGAGCCCACAGTCAAGAAATGGGAGCAGGTCTGTAGGGAAATTGCCTAAAAGACAACTTGTTCTTGAACTCTCAACCCTACGGGACCTTCCTAGCCTCACAGGCCTTTTCTTTCTGTCTTCACTCAATGGACCTCGAATTCTTTCTCCTCTAGTTCAGAATTCCTTTCTTCTCATTGCCAAAGTATTGATTGGATAATGGGTGTAAAATAAAAATTCCACGGGTTGTGATATCACCCAGGCACTGTATTTCTAACCCCCAAGCAGCTGTATCTGAACAACCAGGGTAGCAGGGAAGAAATACTAAGCCAGCTAGGAAAGGAAAATCATGGTGTCCATAGCCTTTGCCTCGTGCTTTCTGCCTCCGCCCCAAGTCAGAACTGCTCTTTCATACTTCAAACCAATTCCCAGTACCAAGAAGGGAAGGTTGAGTAATCTAAGTGGGCTTTTACATACCAAAGGTAGAGATTTAGTTGGGAAACACTTTTTTTTGGAGTTAAAAGTTTGTTATTATCTTACATTTCCACCCTTAAGAAGCCAAGAAGGAAGGCTCTGCATTTCAAAGGTGAAGACAAAGCCTAAGCTTTGAAGGCCAAGAAAGCAGTGCTGAAATATGCCTGCAAGCCACAAAAAGAAGAAAACCTGAGTATTTCTTCTGAAGAAAGAGACCACACCCAGTGGTGGGATTAGGTGGTCTAAACACCAATCCAAGGTGCTACATTCAAAGATGTTTCCAACCAATGAGTAACAAGGCATATCCTGAGTGGGAGGGGGGCAGATCAATCCTACAATCCAATTAATCCCACAATGGGATCCCCATATGACTGATCCCTTTTCTGTTTTCCCTCTACCATATATTTCTCTTTTTTTTCTTTTTGATGCCCAGCTCTTTTATACTATGGTCCCACTTAAAAGTATTGTCTTTTTTTCCTGAATGAAAAGTAAGTTCCTCAAAGGACTATACTCCCATTTCCTGGTAGGACCCAGAGGATTTACAATGGCCCAGGGATTTACCTGAGTCACCCCTTTTCTGATTTACCTATCACCCTTCTTGGGGGGGGGGTAACAGGCCTGCTGAAATCACCTGGGCCTGAATCCCCATAACTCTGAGAAAACTGTAGCCCACAAAGGTCCCCAAAACTGGCAATAATGCTGACATTATCACCAACTTCTCTGGACAATCGCCATAAAATATGACAGGATTTTAGGTGTGGGAAAGATCCCTACGTGACCGCTTGACATCCCTTCCTGAGAAGGCCTGCATTGTTCCCACAAATACACCAGCCTTCCCTGTAGTTTCATGTTTAGGTGTGTCTGATACCAAATTCTTTTCCTGTGTCCAGGGCCTCACAGGAGGCAGAAAGAACTTGCAAATTCTCATTCCCCTGAGAGCAGTTGTCAGCTTTGCAGAGAACCATCATTTCGCCTCAGGCTTTGGGGACCAGAGAACCAAATTCCTCCTGTTATTTCTGGGCTACTGACGCTCATGGGCATTTTCCCTCCAAAACACCCCAGGAAGCCAACTGAATGTTCAAGCTGCCTGCGGCTTTGACCCCCCTGGCCAATCTCTCTTCTCAGGAGCACCCTAAATGTCAGATTGTCAAATCCATTCCCCCCAACCCCCCCAAAAAAACATGTTTTGCCAACCACTTTCCATGTTGGAGAAGCATCCAGAGACAGGAAGTCTAAATCGGGTGTAAAATACCCAAAGTCAGAAATTCAGACTTGCTCTAAGCTCATGTCTGTTCAGAAAATTCCCTGCTGCCAGATTTACTCATTCATCCTTCCTCTTACCCAGCTAGTGACTCAGCCCAGGAACAACATCTGAGTCTCTATGACAAGTCAGGGGTTTTGTGTACAGAGAGACACCATGCTCCTCCCCCGGAATCAGTCTGCTGAGGATGGCGGCTGTGACTGGGAGAAAACAATTTGTATTGCCATATATGGACCAACTGTCTTGTTGTGTCCCCCACTCTGAAACTATGCAGTGGTCACGGGGCAGTTGGTGGCCTGTTCTGCTTGGAGGGGAGAGGTTCAGAGACAGTGGTGCTTAGGAAGAGGTGGTAAATGGTAAGGCTGGAGGTAGAGGACAGCAGCTAAGGTGCTTGCTTTGCATTTAGACAAACCAAGTTCGATCCCAGGATGCCCATATGGTTCCTTGAGTCCTGCCAGGAGTAATTCCTGAGTGCAGAGCCGGGGAAACCCCTGAGCACCACCAGGTATTCTTCTACCCCCAGGCAAAAATAATAAAGTGTTTGAGGAAAGCAAATGAACCGTGATGCTACAGAGAAACCCAAGAAAATGTGGAGGAGATACACCCAGAGCTGTAAATTGTGTAGGGCGGTGGTGTGTGTGTGTGTGTGTGTGTGTGTGTGTGTGTGTGTGTGTGTGTGTGTTTTAAATAGGGACAGAAGGACAGTTCCTGGACCTGAAAAAAAGAATCTCTGAGGTTCACTTTAGAGCAGTTTGATGAAATGATCAGAACAGGGACTTCAGTGGTAGATGAAAAAGGAAGAAGCTAGATATGAATCTGTTTATATTTATAAACATTTATCTCTTGCTATCTTGTTCTGCTTATCTGTGTGTGTTTTTGTGAATCTGTGAGAGAGGAAGGGAAGGGTGGGAGAGACAGGCATCCAGCCAAGAGCACCAATGTTTTAAATGATAAGTACTGGGCCGGAACACATGGCTGTTTCCTGGTTCCAACCCTGCCCCCACATAGGATCCTCTGAGCATCCCTGATCCCCAAGAGTGATCCCTAAGCACAGAGCCAGGAGTGAGGTCTAAGCACTACCAGGACTCTGCCCCAATAATAATAATATTGGTCACTGCAGACATGGGTGATGGCTTCCTGCATAGAATTTGTCCTTGGCACAAAACATGGTCAGTAATATGAAATGTTGCAGCCTCTTCCTATTTATGTGTGCATCTATAAATAATGCAAAGACACAGATCACGCTGCAACTTTTCCACTCAACTTTGAAAGATTTCTCCATCTTGACATCTGTGGATCTCTTCTATTCATTGTGATTTTTCAGTATTTTTATAGTGCCCCATTATGCAAAAAAAAAACAAAAAACAAAAAACAGAGCTTATGAGTGCTCTGATTAGTGAGTGTGGGTTTCTATTTATTCACTCTGCTAAGCAGTGCTCCAGAAAAACCCTTTGCATTTTGATTCATTTACTTTGATTCATTTGCTAGACATGTGGAGATCTAGTACAGCTCAGAATACATTCTAGAAAGAAGTGGTGTAGGTACTTTCAGGATTAACCTTTTTTTAAAAAAAAATGAGATTCACAATATTGATAATGATGGTTTCTCATACACATAATTTCAGCACCACACCCATCACCTATGTTTACCTTTCTAAGGACCCTTCAAATGATATTCTGAGGTAGTTGCACTATTTTATATTTCTCGCATCAATGTATGTGAGTTCCTGGTTCTCTAAATATTTACCACACTTTACCATGTTGTTTTGGGAAACTATTGAATCAATGAGTCAGTGTGAAGGACAGTTGACATCTTAACAATATTATGTCTGCCAACATATCAACCAGAAATATTACAAAATGACTTGAAAGTTTAAAAAATTATTTTATTTTAGGTGGAACTGGTGTTTTTAGCGGTGGCACAAGCGATAAGGCATCTGCCTTGCCCTTGATAGTCTAGGACAGACTGCAGTTCAATTCCCTGGCATCCCATATGATCCCCCAAGCCAGGAGCAATTTCTGAGGGCATAGCCAGGAGTAACCCCTGAGCGTCACTGAGTGTGGCCAAAAATTTTATTTTAGGTGGAACTGGTATTGTTTTTTTTTAAGTATTTCGTAGAACAAAGACAAAGAAACGAACTCATAGTTTGCTTCAAGGGAAGGCTTTTAAATAAGTTGGTGGTTGAAGAATTTATCGGTAGAGAGTCATTTATAATATGCCCTTATTATCATTTTATGTCTACAAAAGCCTGGCTCCTAATATTATTATTGCTGTTACTGTTGTTCCAGTTTGGCAAGGAGCAGGCATTCTATCTGCCATCTGTTCGTTTCAGCATTATTGGGGTGACTCAGACATCCACTGCGTTAAGTAGAGGTGGCAATTGTGTCCCTTTTCATTTCCCTCCAATTTAAGGGCAGGGATTTGGGCATTCACTATTCAGTTTCCAGTTAGCTAGAGGACTTTCAGAGATGACTTTGGACGTTAAGGTGGCATCTTCTATTTCCAGTGTGCCAAGAGTTATTAATTTTTCATTAATGGCTGTTGAATTTTATCAAATGCATTTTTCCTGAATCTGTGGAGATGGTCTTTTAAAAATTGTAATCTGCCATTTGGGTTAACTATATTTATTTTCAAGTGGTAAAATAATGTTGTATTTATGATATATGATCCTTTGCATTTATTAGGAATTGTAAATATTTCATTAATGACTTGTATCTATTTGGGAGGTAATATCAATCTATAGTTTCTTTCCTTGTTTTTTTGCCTCAGGGTAACCCTGCCTTATAAATAAGTTGGAATGTGTTTCCACTTGTGTTTCTTTTTCTTTTATTTTATTTAAACAATTGTGATCAACAGAATTCTTTATACTTGAATTTGAGATATAGAATGAGCCAGGGCCTTTCCCACTATCAAGTGTCAACCTACCCTCTACCAATGGCCCCAGAGTCCATCCTATACTACCACCCTTTGACCCTGGTCTGCCAGTCTAACAGGCCCGTTTATGTTTAGATTGTTAACGTTTAAGTTCCTTGATCTTGTTATCATTGACTTTGGCTTGGATATTTAGTTTTGTCCTTATTTATTTCCCTGCCAATACATCTGCAATCACTTGGCCCCTGGCCCCAGCTTTTCTTTTATCCTTTCTTCTTAGTTTTTAGTAAAATGTGGGAATATGTGGTAAAATAAAGTAATCCGTACCCTAATGTTCTATGAAAAAAAGTAGGAGGCTCAATTTAAAAAATAAAAGAGTTTTTAAAATCCAATTAAATAAAAGGTGTATATGTGGCAGGTTTTTTTTTATTTGTTTGTTTGTTTGTATAGGCAGAACAAAATATGGGGAAAAATAAAAAGGAATAAACTGTGGCCTAAAAAGAGGGAGAACTTACCCATGAAGCATTCTGGCATGAGACCACCTACAGTCTCCAGGCATACTAAGTTGTCTAACCCCAAAGTTTCTCTCTGTGGTCCCAGTAAAAGTTCTTCAAAACCATGGTGTTAGTCAGGTTTCTGTAGTGAGAGACTGTAATTTTTGTACAGATCCTATGTCGAAGTAAGGGTGACAGTGTCTTCTGGTTTCATCTTAACATTAGGTGGCAATGCAGAGAGCCCTGCCCTGAAAGCAACTTGTTGCTGCTACCAAGTCATCAGGGTGTCATTTGAACCGACTCTTGAGCAAGCCAGAGAAGCATTAGGGCCTTCTTTGGTAGAAGACCGATTCCTGGTGCTGGTTCCATAGATGAGATCCACCTCTTACATTTCTTAAAACAGTTTTGTGGTATTAGTATTATTTCTTCCTTAAATATGTTTTCAACTTTGCCTGTAAAAATCAATGGGTCTTTATGGAAAAGATGTCCCTGAAAAACTCTATTTAATAAATATTTAATATGATATATTTTATCTTGGGTCTTCTTTTTAACTTGGTTTCTTTTTCGGATCATTTCCCATTCAACTAAATTACTTCCTTTATTAGTGTAAACATATTTAGGAGTTCCTCTTATGATTCTTTCCCATGGTCTGTGAGGTTTATAGTATTCCTTCCTTTTATTCCTAGTACTAGTCACTTATTGAAAGAAATCTTCTATTTCTTTCAATTAATGCAGCCACCATTTTGTATGAAAAAAGAACCAGGTTTTGGTTTCATCCATTCTTTATAGCTTTTCCATTTCCTGTTTCATTGATGTCTATTCTTATCTTCATTTCCCAGTTCACTCTCCACCCCAGCTCCTACAGCAGAGACACTGAAATAAATTCGAGACTTTCCTTCATTTACTTATATGAACATCTAAAGAGTTTCCCTAAACACTGTTTTAAATACTATATTGATTTTTTTAAACTCCTGTTTGTTGCCATCTCATTTATGCACAAGCTCAGTTTATGCCTTTTGTTGTACAAGTATGTTAATTTTTTAAATTTATATGGCATGCCAAACGCGTCCTCATCAAATCTAGAATGTTTTAGTCACCCCAAAAAGTTCCTTTGTATGTATTTGTAGTTAATTTTCTTCCTTTGTCCCTAATCTCTGTAACAATGATTTGTTTCCTGTCCCTATATTTTTCGGTTTTCCCGGGAATATCTTAAAATAAAGTCACAGAGAACTTAGACTTTCACCTACCATGAAATTCTGAAATTCTCCCATGTTTTGTGAAAAATTAACATTCATTTAGATGACTTTTTTTCAGCAAGGGCTAGGCTAGCAATAAACAAATTCCAAGCTATCCCCATCAGCATCCCAATGGCATTCTTCACAGAAACAGAACAAAAAATATGAAACTTCATTGGAACAACAAAAGACCCTGCCTGGCAAAAACAATCTTGAGAAACAAGGGCAAAGGGGAAGTATCATGTTCCCCAACTTCCATTATACTACAAAGCGCTACTTACTAAATGTCTCCATCTGGATTTCTGCATCTGGTTCTGTTGCCAGAATCTTTAACTTTTTATCGTTGACATCAGGTAGATCAATGTGTCTTTGTAGAGGCCCTGACTGAGCAGTCTGCAAAGACTAGACAATCAATGATCATTGGTCCGCCTTGCAAAGCAGTGTGCTTACCATCAGGGACCACCCCCAATGCCAATCAGAGAGAACAATCCCTTTTACATAGACTCCTTGTTATCAACCAGTAAACATTGGCATTCAGCAAGAAGGGGGTCACATCCGCTCCCCTCAGAGTGGCTCTGAGGCAGTTTTGTGAATCCATAGTTGGCACACGTTAACTTTTTCTCAGAGTTCTAGTTCTTCGGAACTTGATGTGGCCCAAGGTCACAAGGCCTGGGGACCCTACGCTGACCTCTGGACTTCCATCTCATTTTCCTTGATGGATAAACAGTGTGTACACTAAATTGGCTCCGAGACCAGTACTTATCAGCATGGCATTTTCCTGGCCCAAACCAAAGAAATTGCCCATCTGGTCCATCTGGCCCGGATAGTATGTCCTTCTGGAAGATTTTTGCGTCACAGCAACTATAAAAATCCATTTCCCCCTTTTTAAAAAATTTTTTTGTGTGTGTAGTGGTTTATGGCCACTTTTAGAGGCTCAGGAGCTGCTTCTGGTTCTATGCTCAGGGGCTCATTTCTGGTGGTACTGCAGGACCATATGTAGTAAATACTAGGATAAACCTGGGGTCCAGCTGTGTGTAAGGCAAGTGCCTTACCTCCTATACTATCTCTCTGTCCCCTAACAATCCATACTTCTTGTCACAAACATTATATGCAATTTCCCCCACAGCTTGCTCCTCCTTGCCTCTCTTATTTAGATTAATGGTGGAGGTTTTAATCAGTGCTCCACTTTTCCTCTAGCCCTTTTACTCAATCTCTAAAGGGGTCTCTAAAGTTTAGAGACTTTTTACTCAGTCTCTAAGGGGGTGATCACTTTGCATTCAATGCTCCCATCCTTTGTCCACCCTCCCATACATACTGGATAAATGTATTACATTGAACTTATTATGGAGAATCTAGTTTAAAATGGGATCAAGAGGTATGTTGGAAATCCCTCTTGCACTAATTATGGGGTGCACAGTACCCATAAATTAGCTAGCAGTTCCCATCTGCCCATAATCAAGCCCCCAGCCTCAGCTTAGAGTCCCTGAAAATTCACTGTAGTCCCGACCCATTGGGCTTTTAGTCCTCTCCTCTGGGACCTGCTCTTTCGTGTAGCTCCACGATGTGGCCCCTGATGGCTATAGATCAGTGGTGAATCTATTATGCCACTCCCCCCATTCCTTTGAGTTCAGTGAACCTCAAACTGGCAGTTCAGAGATTGGCAATGTGGGAGCATTCAGCCCATGGCACAGAGAACCACTCAGGACACTCCTCTGATGAGAACCAGCTGTGAGTCATCAACTCTGTGCCCACTGGGGGTCTCTTCAGAAATTGTCGGATCTAAAGTGAACTCCCATCTTGGGGAGTTCACTTTTATGTCCATGGGCATTCATCATACTCCCGATATTGCCATACCCCCAGCCCAGGCCCTCCTGCCCCTCCAGGTATTGAGTGGACCCACCACAGCTTGTTACTTTTCTTCCCCGAGGTTGGCTTTGTCTCTTTTCCATCACTGAAGGATCCCTGGCATCCTGAGCAAGCACATTAGTGTGCTACTAACATATTTCTGATCAATGAAGAGAGTTGGCTCCAACCGCTCAGGTATGAGAAACACAAAGCAGACTGGCCACATCTTTGTACGCTTGCCATCCATGCTGCTTTTATAAATTTCTTTTCATTGATTGACCATTTGCTTAAATTGATGGCTACCATCCTCCATGTTTGTCACTGTCTCACCACCACTAAAGATTTCAGTGCTACCCCATCTCCTCAAAAGATACTCTTACTTTTTATTCCCTTTGCTCCACTCTTCTCTTCCAGTGGCCCATTATGGGCTTGGGGTGAGTTTTGTGCCTGTTGGTTTGATTTTGTCATCAATATTTTATGTCTGAAGAAGCCTTCCCATGTCTTTCCTGACTTAGCCCACTGACCACAATCACCTCAGGATCCATCTGGTTTGCCCCCCAAAGACGCCATTTCATCTTTTGGTAATGGCAGAATGGTTAACCCACTGAGTGTGTGTCCTCTTGGTTCATCCAATCCCTATCCATGGGCATTTGCCCACTCTCTGTCCATTTGAGTTAATCTTATGCTTCTGATTGGGGTACCATTATACCAATAAAATAGGGGTGCAGAGATCCTTTCAAATGAATGTTTTCATATTCTCCAGTTAAATACTTTGGTGTGATATCATTGGATCATTGGAATTTCCCATTTTGATTTATGTTACTGTGGCTTAGGTTATTTGGTGGGGCACACCTTCATTTTGGGGGGCAATTGTCCCAACTTTCTGCCTGGGGTTGACTCCTAGCAATACTTGGAGACCAGAAGGTACTAGGGATCAAATTCCCTCACCCACATGCAAAACATGATGCTTGATCCCTTTGAACCATTCCCCCGAGGCCATCTTAAGAATAGTCTTGAGGCCTATGTGTGATGTTTTTTTCATAGCTTTTCATTGCATTCCAAGCATCTACTTCCCCACAGTACCTGAGACAGAGAAGGAATCCCATGATCCTTTTAGGATGAACAAATGGGTCCAAGTCAGGGCAACCTGCTTCCTGTTCATTTCCTGCAGCCCCCAGAACAGTTCATTTTTTGTGCCTCCCATCAGTAACATGCACATGGTCACTTACTTCTAAGAAGCAGAATCTGCAGGATATAAGAGGTCTCAGTGCCACATTTCATCCTCCAAGTGGACCACCAAGTCACAGTGCAACTGAGCAAGAGCTCAGTGCCCAGCATCCCCCATGGGCATGGTGCTTGCAGCAATGACCTTTTCCTGCAGGGGGCGGGGGATGGGCGGTGCTTTTGCCGATGCTCTCCCAGAGAAGACAGAAGTTTTATCAATATCCTGAAGGAATGCATGAGGTCAAACCCAGGCAACACCAGATCGTTGCTGGATGAAGGGGGCCTCGCAGATGTGAACGGAAAATCAAAACCTCACTTGCCATCTCCTTGCGAGAGGTTCCCACCATTGACGATGAATAGCTGGGTTCTATCCCACATCTTCAATAGATTATTGATGGCTTTGGTAGTGATCAAGTTCCAATACCGAGAGGATTCTTTGCTGGAAGGGTAGGCGACTGCACTTACTCTGTGTGGGTCAGGTGTGTGGACATGGGCTGCCAGTATCATATGGATTCAGGACTTGGTGGCACTGCACACTGGAGGGATATAGATTGTTTCCAAAGCAGGAAATACCATCATGCAGCTTGGCAGATATCCATTCTGATACAGCTGGGTATCCCATTTCCCTTCGTCATCTTTGATGGGTTATGTTGGTTGGAGGTTTCCCTGCCAGGGCTCACTGCCCAGATCAGACATCCTCCAAAGGTGAGAGGCCTGAAGAGATGAATGGGAATGGCATTCCCATCTTGGCACTGCTCCTCCCCTCTGGGGCAAAGTCACCCTCCTTTACTGGTGCCTCTCTCCTACAAGGAGGTGGGGGGCATGCTTCTGTGTTGAAAGATTCCAGGCAGCTCACCAAGGAGAAGATTTTATCATAGGTTGGAGATGCTTAGAAGCCTTTGAGTAGATTAGTCCACAACGACACACCCGGGACAGCCATGGACATTCAGCTCCTAAGATGTCAGGGCATCCCATGAGTTTCCCATAAGAGTTAAGGCAGGTACCCAGTTAGGGATGGACAATCTAAGCTTTACCTCACCAGAAAAGCATCATTATGCTCTAAGGTTCTTTTTTTCTGGAAATTCTTAGACCTTCTAAACCAGGGAATTACTTTGACCTTTAGGGTTTTTTTTTTTTTTGCTTGTTTGTTTTGTTTTTGTTTTGTTTTTGGGTCCACACTGGCAGCACTCAGGGGTTACCCTGGCTCTACACTCAGAAATTGCCCCTGGCAGGCTCAGGGACCATATGGATGCCAGGATTCGAACCACCGACCTTCTGCAATGCAAGGCAAATGTCTTACCTCCATACTATCTCTCCAGCCCTTGTATTGTTTATTTATTTTTTTTAATTTTTGTTTTTGTTTTTGGGCCACACCCATTGACCCTCAGGTTTACTCCTGGCTATGTACTCAGAAATTGCTCCTGGCTTTGGGGAACCATATGGGCTGATGGGGGATTGAACCATGGTTCGTCCTAGGCTACGCACTTGCAAGCCTTACTTTTAGTGCCCAACGCTACCGGCCCCTGGTTTTGTTTTTTTAAGTCACAGCTGGTGGTGCCTATGGGTTACTCCTGGCTCTGCACTCAGGAATCACTCTTGATGGTGCTTGCACAACAATATGGGATGCCAGAAATAGAACATGGATCAGCCATAGGCAAGGCAAGTACATCCCCTGCTGTGCTATCTGTCTGGCCCCATTTTTTTTTTTGTTTTTCTTTTCATAAAAGACTACATTGAACCTCAAGTGGCCATTTAAAAGCTCTATGACCTCGATTAAATAGCTCTGCCTCTCCAAATATCCTACTTTCCATCAGTAAACCAGTAACAATCATGAACATCCTACGCTCTTGCTAGAGCTTTGGAGGAACAAAGAAAAGAAGGTGTTACATAAAAGTAGTGACTATTGGACAAATGCTGCTTGAACTCCAGGGAGCAGACCTGCCAGCACCCTCCCCATTTTCTAGAAGATTCTGCAATCTTCAGGGAAAATTTTCTCTACCCCAGAGGAACTTGTGATTGAAATTAAAGCTGTTGTGGTTTGATTTTTTGATTGGGGAGGAGGGTCACATATACCAGTGCTCAGGGTTCCATGTGGTGCTAGGGATCAAATCAGATCTTCTGCATGAAGTTTGTGATCCAGGCCTGGGTCTATATCTCCGGCCCAAGCCCACCATGATTTTACTCCTTGTTTGGAGATTGGCCCAAATCTAGGTCAGTCATGGTGACTGTCATTAGCTGGCTCAGAGGGGGGCATACTGGGCCATAACTCCAGGGTTTTTATCTGGCTCGGAAACAGTTTCAAGCTTTCCTCCTGGGGCTGGAAGCTGTTAGATGTGAGGCTCTGAGACTACTGTTCTGTTCCCTAGTGTAGGGAGGAGGCCGCATTGCCACAGGAGGAAATAAAGTGGATCCTCAAAGTAGAGATGAAATGCAGAGTTGTGACGATGCTCTAGATCTGTTCTGATTTGTTCATGATCCAAACAAATCTCGTCTTCCTCATGCATGGAAAGGAAATACAGCCCAGATCCTTTCAGCATGTTCTTACTTTTCACCGATGCCAATTTTAGTGACATTTCTGCCATTAGGCACTTAGGAGAGAAGCCACTCTCCATAGTCTGGGGCCTGCATTCGGAGATATGACTGTTTTTTTTGCCTCCTGCCCAGAGGCCCCTTCTCCCACAGATGCACTTGGCCCTTGGTTCAACCCCAAGATACTGTGCATTTCTCTCATGGGCCAGTTACCTCTCATAATCAATCTGCACATAGGCTGTGGGAAACATTTGGGGTCTTTTCTGTTTGGGGTATGTGTGATACTCGTCAGGGTAGGACCTGGTGATGCTCAGGAGACTATGCTATGTCAAGAACCTAAACAGAAACCAGGTATGCACCCCAGCCAAAAGAAACCAACCAAAGAACAAAACAAAAACACTTGGGCATAATAATGCTGAAGACTCGAACAACTTGAGAAATCTGAGCTCCAACTAGGCTGGGGCATTTGGGGAATCAGCCCAAATGGAGCTGGCTGGGGAATCTACATGGACCGATTAGCTGTGTATTAGCTGGACATGGTTTCCCGGCCCAAAGGGACCATACACCGGAGGTGGCCAAGCAAAAGAAGCTTCCCCGATGCTCTTGGTATTTTGCTTTTCTGTAGCCTGGATCATGGAACAGGGGACTCTAGCGGTGCAGAGCACGGACTCCACGGAGAACTCTTGGGAAAACAGAGCCACATCTGCCTTCGACAAGCGTACCTGTTTGCAGGGCTGCACCGTGCCAGTGATTCGAGCCCATGCTCAAAACATGAGCCTGCCAGGACCCTTGGTACTTCAACAGGAAGCAAAGGAACTGATAGGCCGAGGCATTTAGGATATAAAATTTATATGGGGGGGGGCGAGCTGTGGGCACTGTTTTCTTTGGCACAATATTTAAGTTTTCTAATTAGCTGTCATCACTTGAAAATTGGGAGAATTCTTTTTTTTTTTTTTCTTAAGCAAAGCAAAGCAACCTACATCCTTCTTTTTTTTTTTTTTTTAAACACTGTGAGATTTGACAGGGGCAATCATAAGGAACTGCTGGAATTTAGGAACTGCTCCCACTTTGGTAAAGGAAGCCATGCCCAGTTACCCCCTGGCTGGAGGGTACAACTTACCTCCTCTGAGTTTGTTTCTAACCTCAATGTGAGCTTAGAGGGTCCCAGCAGCCACAGAGGAAGAAAGGGCTGGCAAACCAGCCCTTCTTGAAGGTGAACATACTGAGTTCCACCAAAAAAAAACTCAGTACCCAGTGTCACCTGGAGTTCCAACATACTCAAGGGTCACGCAAATGTGGCTCTGTAGGTGTGTGCAGCTGGGAGAAGCCCTTCATGCCTTCTGCTCCCTAGACGACAAATTCCTGGTTTGTTGCTCAGAGCCGGAGCCTCTTCTGCTTTTCTCTTTTTCCTAGATAATGTCCACATTTATTTTTTTTCTTCACTTTGTTGCATTTGAATGCAGATGATACAGAGTGAAATTCCGTCGGCTGTGTGCGCGGGAGCGCGCGCAAGTATTTATGAATCCTAAATGAAGCTGGCTGCAGAGCCCTGGAGCTCCAGCAGCGCGCTGGCGTGTGTGCGCGCCGGAGTCTGATCTCTTACACGGGAAGCTGCGTTTGATATCTCATTTGTTGGCTGTGTTCCTCGCCTAGCCGAGTGCTGTTTAACCCACTTTCCCAGAGCAGAGGGAAGCACGGAGGAGGCTGGCTGGGCCCAGGTAAGGTGTGTGTGTCCTGGCCCCAAATCCACCCTGGCTGGGAGGGCAGAGCAGGTTCTTAGGGCAGGAGGAAAATGCTGTCACCCTCTGGCCGGGTGTAGCATTGCACTCCATAAGGGAATCCCTGGCAAAATGCTAGCAATCAGAAATCCACTCTTGGTAGACATAAAAGAAGCAATACATAGATCTCCCCAATAATGATAGTCTACATACATTAGCATATATTTCCTTGAGAAGAGGACTATCAGCCTCTGTCCCTAAAAGCAATTCATTGATTGACATGTCGACCTCAAAGCTTGCATGTGCTGGGCCGGAACAGTGGCAAAAGCGTAGGGTGGTTTGCACTAACCTAGGAAGGACCATGGTTTGATCCACCCCAGCATTCCATATGGTCCCCAAGCCAGGAGCGATTTCTGAATGCATAGCCAGGATTGACCCCTGAGCGTCACCGGGTGTGTGGCCCAAAAACCAAATCCCCCCCCCCAAAAAAATAGCTTGCATGTGTGTTAATCCAACCACATTCAAGTATGAGCCACCAGTAGTACATAGAAGGACCAACCTGTTGGAACTGCCCAGAAGTCCCAGAATGGTAGGTGAGTTGGTTTTTGCTGGCATGCGACGCCTTCACATTTTCTAGTTTCCTAAGAAACTTTGTTTGAACGAACCAAGTCAGACTTCCTCCAACCCTGGCCCGGGAAAGACTCGGCATGTGGTCCAGCTTGAGTCCGCCTTTCCCTGCTAGATATTCAGCCCACGCATGCCAAAGACTTTGGCAAAATGCTAGCAATCAGAAATCCACTCTTGGTAGACATAAAAGAGGCAGTACATAGGTCTCCCCAATAATGATAGTCTACATGCATTAGCATATATTTCCTTGAGAAGAGGACTATCAGCCTCTGTCCCTAAAAGCAATTCATTCTATTTACAGCTTTTCTGCAACCCCCGAGAGAGAGGCATCTTGGAGCATTGCAGACACCACACTGAAAATAGTGAAAAACATTCAATTTGGAAACAATTTTACCCCCATTTATCTCCCTCCCATTTATCCCCCCTTCATGAGCCAGCCCACTGTTTCTTCTCTTTTTTCCCCAGCTGAATGCACTGGCCCCCTACTTCTCTTCTCTTGGGGCATGATGGTGAGAACAGCACGCGTCCCCAAAGTGTGCCACCATGGAAGTACCCCATATCTTTTGTCTTGGCTGAAACCCCTCATTCCCAGGACTTTAAAGGCTGGTGGGGTGCTGCAGAGCTGAAAGCTATACCGCAGAGGCGGCATTAGAGTTCCGAGGCACGGACAATTCTCCAGGAAGGCCCGAGTCTCTTCTGAATGCTGTGTCCTCTTACCCCATCCCCTGGGCTAATAAGAAGATTTTGTAACCATGTCAACAGCTAGAGAGATGGAGCGAGAAAGTATCCCTTCAAACATAAACTGCCCAGGTGTCTGGCCAGTCATGTAAAGCTCTCATGGACAGAAGATGGGCCTAGTGGTGCCACCAATGTGGGGACACCTGTATGATCAGAAAGCAGGAAAGCCAGGACCTGCAAATGAATGCATGCAACTGCTCTGAGTAAGAAACAGAGCCCACAGCCCACTTCTAAGAGGTGAAGATAAGGCAGTTCGAGCTGGATTGGAAGCGCATAGGGTTTAGAAGTAGGGAACACAGGCTGGGAATGGAGCTTAGAGGGCTGGAGCACATACTTGGCAGGACACAAGAGACTTTAGTTTTATCCCTCCTCCCATTCCGGGTCCCCTGAGCACTGCAGGGAGCTATTTCTGAACATTGCACTGGTCACTGCCCAGGAGCATTGATTTGGGGGTGTGACCCCCAAACAAAACAAAACAATAGAATCAAGAGACAAAGTCTTTGGGGGAGGGAGAGAGAGAGAAAGAGAGAGAGAAGAGAGGGGGGAAACGAAAGGGAAGGGGAAGGGGGAGAGTGAGGGGAAGGGAGAGAAAGAGGGAAGGGGGAGAGAGAGAAAGAGAGATTTTACAGCAGGTAAGGCATTTGTCTTGTATGTGGTTGACCCAGCTTCAGTCTCTGCCATCATATATGGTCCCTTAAGTTCTGTCAGGTGTGAATCCTGAGTGCAGAGCCAGGAATAACCCCTGAGCACTGCTGGGTGTGGCCCCCAAATGCGTGTCTCTCTCTTTCCTCAGGACTCTGATCCCAGGGTCCTTCCACTGTGACATGTGAGTAGGGGATATTCCTTTGTCCCCTCCTTCGACCTTTTTTTAGGAGATAGAAAGAAGAAAGCAGTGGTTTCCACATTGACCATGCAGCCCTTTCTAAAAAGCCTAAGTGCATATAGATCTCCCCAATCAGGTACCAGAGAGGAGTTTGGAGGAGAGTAGGGACCAAGGGCTCACTCACTGTCTTGGCCCTTCTTTGCTCCTCAGAGGCATCTACAGTGCCCTGTGATTCTGAGAAATGTGACTTGAAGACAGGAAGAAAATGCTTTGTAAGTGCATTTTGTTGTTTTTATTAATGATGCCACCAATGGGCCATTACTGGAAGCCATGGTCAAACTTGAGAGGAGAGAGCTAAGACACTCACAGATTTCCCAGACAGCCTGCTGGGGAGGCAGGGGGCATGGCTGTGAGCAGAGGCAAGGAGAAGAGAGCAGGTGTGTCTTTTGCAGGGGGCAGTAAGGGGGATGTCCTGCTTAGAATAGAAGTCTTTAACTGTGGTGCATTCCAGACCTCACATCAGTTTCTTGGGAAGCTCCAACTGGAATAAGCAAACTAAGACAGGGTGGGTGGATGGGTGGGTCCTGGGAGGAGCAACCTGACTTTTCCTTGAGCCCTGATTCTTGGAGGATCTGTCTGATAAAATAATAGTCCTTGGGGCTGAAGAGATAGCATGGAGGTAAGGTGTTTGCCTTTTATGCAGGAGGTCATTGGTTCGAATCCCAGTGTCCCATGTAGTCCTGCCAGTAGCGATTTTTGAGCGTGGAGCCAGGAGTAACCCTGGAGGTCATTGGTTTGAATCCCGGCATCCCATATGGTCCTGCCAGTAGCGATTTTTGAGCGTGAAGCCAGAAGTATTGAGCACTGCCGGGTGTGACCCAAAAACAAAACAAACAAACAAAAATAATAGTCTTTTATGCTGGGCCCTGACCCCATTCCTAGCTGTAGTTTTCCACTCTCCATGTAGGTTTATAAAATTCTAATTCACTCCTTTACAAATCAAGTTCACCTCCTTGCACTGCAAATTTGTTCATTTTGCAAATCCAATAAAGTCCTTGGCACATCAGTTTCCCCCCTTTTCCATGCCAAACTCACTTTCCTAAAAATCAAGTTAATCTTTTCTACAAATCAAAGTCACTCATTTGCGCTTCAAATTCACCCATTTAGCCATATGATCCCATTTTGCTTATTGTTATGTTGTTGTTTAATAAAATGTTTAATTTTTTTGTTTTGTTTATTGGGGGGGGCACACCAATTTGACGCTCATGGGTTACTCCTGGCTATGCATTCAGAAATTGCTCCTGGCTTGGGGGGACCATATGGGACACCAGGGAATCGAACCACGGTCTGTCCTAGGCTAGCTCTTGCAAGGCAGATGCCATACTTCCAGTACCATGCTCCGGGCCCTAATTTTTTAAATTTTAATTTAATTTCAGTAAAATATTTAATTTTAAGAACTTTGCATCATTTTGCTTATTATTATCATTTTACAATAAAATACTTAACTCTTAAAACTTTGCATCAGATTGATATTAAACACTTAAGAAAACGTTTTGTGGAAAAATTTTATCTGTAAAAGAATGAATTTGGGGTGCAGTCACCTTGATCCCTCAGTTCCTGGCCACCACCAGCCATGAGTTGAAGTGTTTGTTCTTGTCTTGTGGAAGCATCTCTAGAAAGACTCTTTGCTCAAGACTCCATCCCACACGCATCTTCATGCCATGGGGACATGCTCACCATGGAGGCCCCTATGTGTCCCTGTACCTGTAGGGGATGATGGGCCGGCCCTGCTCTGGCTTCTCCACTCCTGTCCCTTGAATCCTGATTCTTTACCTTCCCTGCTGGTCTCCAAGCACCTGGTTGTCTTGTCCTCTTTGAAATGCCTGACAGCAGCAAATGCTTGGGTCTAAAAGCAAAATAATGAAATCAAATGAAAGCTCCCCAATTTCCCACGGCACGTCCTTGGTCCGGTGTGGTGTGCATCATGCATTATTCAGAGAGGAGCAGCTGCATTACCTGAAGCAGAAAGTCTGCGTTTCAGGTGCCAATCTGGAGGGCTGGCGAGAGCAGAGCTGGACAGCGAGGGCCCCGGAGCCCCGGGGGTGTGTGGGGTGGAGGAGGGTCCAGCTTTGTCGCTGGATCTGCCAAGGTCACTGAAGGAGCTGATGTCTTCTGCCAGCCAGAGGAGAGGGGGCCCTCGGCCTGCTCTGGGTGGGGGGTGACTGTCCAGAAGGGAGGAAGAGGAAACCTGGGGATGTGTGGATTACTCGGGGAGGAACCCCTCATTCCAGAGAAGACCCCTGGAGGGGATGACCACCTGCTCATCACTTCTCACTTCATGCTTTGGAGACTGGAAATTCAGAAGCCTTTCAGATCTGAAAGTTACGAGAAGTAGATCAGTGACCTTTAAGAGGAGTGTCCTGGGTCCAGACACCTAAAATTTTCCTGTGATCCCCTTGGATTTTGCCTCACCCTTTTTGCTATATGCTGTCCCTCCTTAGCAGCCTCAGCCAGGTGTCTTACCTGGTTGCATGGCTAGATGGTGCCAAGTAGCACCAGGTAGGGAGTGTTTTTGTGCTATCTCGCTCTTGGTGGTTCTTCTTTGCATCCGAAGAGCAGGTCCCCCTACCAAGACTGGGGCTTTCACTTTGCTTCCCAGTCCTGGAAAGTTCAAGGGTCCTGTGCTCAGCTCATGAAAAATTGACATGTGAGCCAGAAGCCCACCAGACTGGAGTTCCTATCATAGCGAAGGCAGCTAATATGGCCGCCTCTAGTCAATGATGAGGAAATTAATCACGTCTGCCTGGTGTTTGGCTTTTTTAAACTGGATTTGTTTACTTAATTGATTGTTGTCATCTTCACTTGGGGTGAAGAGCGTTGATAAATAAGAGGGGCCGTGCATTGTAATGACTCCATGGAAGAGCACAATGAATTTGTGCACATTCCGCATCCAGGCAGCCGACAAGGCCGTCTAAGGTTGGGCATCTAGTGGGTTCCCTTGATCCCTGCTTCATGAGAGCTATATGTGGGGGCAGTGCTGATGCTTCTCTGTCTGACCCTGCTGAGGGAACTTTCTCACTGACCTTCCCCCTGCCTCCTCCACTACTCAGCAGGGCTTCCTCCTGAATGCACTCAATTAGTGATTGCAAGTGAGCACATTCTGTGTCCAGTGGCCCACTTTGGAATTTCCAAATAAGACCAAGGCTCTAGGAAATCTTAATGCTAGAGATGGAATTCATAAGTTCATTTCATATGTGCGATTCATGTATGCAACCAAATTCCTGTTGCTCTGCACCTGAGGTGAGACCTTTAGAAGAAGGTTCCATCACAAAGGGGCAGCCCTAGGCAATAGGATAAATGACCTGAGAAGGGAGACATCAGTACTGGAGTCATAATAGTAAAGTAGGTAGGGTACTTGTCTTGCATGTGTGAATCTGAATTCAATTTCCAGCACCCCATAAAGTCCCTCAAGTCTACCAGGAGTGACCCCTGGTGCAGAGCCAGAAGTAAGCCATATACACCACTGGGTATGACCCCCTCTTCCAAAAAAAAAAAAAAAAAAGAAGAATCCCGCTCCTTTTTTTCCTGACCCAACACACCATCAGGGAGCTGCCCTCACATGCCTCAAGCCTTGCTCTTCCCAGTCTACTGGACTCTGAACAGTGAAGAACTCCCTGTTGCCCCATAGTCGCTTTGTTGTCACAGGCTCTCTGCCTGCATAGAGATCATCAAGCTCTGTGAAGGAATTCACATGTCCACAGCTTGCTAAGGCCCCACAGCTGGCAAGGAGTAGAACCAGATATTTGCTAAGTGTAGCAAGAAAGCACATCTTGCTACACACCCTAAGACCCAAGCACCAAAGGCATCCTCTGTCTACACCAGTGGGAGGCAAGCGTCCTGACTCATCAAGTGAGGGTTGGAAGACAGGGCAGAAGAGAAGAGATGCTCTACGTTTTATACATGTTTATCTCAGCAAATATTTTTTCCCAGAGACACGTTGATCTGTGCCATGTTCCTCAATTGCATAATGCAATTATGCCTCAGAGGCCCTGGCCACTCAGGGGTTCAGATACCTCCAGTCTTCATAAAGAGAAGCTTTACTGGAATTGCAAACAGTGAAGAGCCCAGGGAGTAACTCAAGAGGCAGAGCATCCTTGGTTGCATCCTTGACTCTGCATGGTTCTGTGAGCTATCTGTCCTTGCCTCTGATTTTGCCCCTTTTTGGAGGAAAGATTTGGGCCATACCTGGAAGAGCGCAGGATTTACTTCTGGCTCTGTGCTCAGGGTTGACTCCTCTGGCCATACTCGATCAGAACCAGGGTCAGTAGCATGCAAGGCAAGTGGCATCTCTCCAGTTCTTTTTATTTTTTTTGGGGGGGGGTCACACCCGGTGATGCTCAGGGGTTACTCCTGGCTATGAGCTCAGAAATTGTCCCTGGCTTGGGGGACCATATGGGACACCAGGGGATCTAACTGCGGTACATCCTAAGTTAGCACATGAAAAGCAGATGCCCTACCACTCGTGCCACTGCTCAGGCCCCACTCTCCAGTTCTGATTTCACCCATGTATCTGACTTTTACAACTTGTCCTTTCATTATTTAAAACCTGAGTCCCTTCTCCCCAGTCCCAGGAGCTCTTTATGCCTAGAGGCCAGGTATAATTGGTAATGGCAGAGCCAGGTGGACTGCTTGGGTCGGGAAGACTGGAGTAGAGGATCACATACCTGGCATGCATGGGGTTTATCCCTGGCACTACATGATATCTTACCTTCCCTTCAACTAAAGGAGGGAAACATTTCAGCTTCCCTGGTACAGGCCTGTACTGCTGAGATTAGCTTCTCCCAGTCACTGGCCCCCTAACTCCACTAGAGACAGTCTCTTTAAAAAAACAAAAAAGCTTATCCTCTCCAGGAAGTTTCTCATGGTTTATCCCAGGAAGCTACACTCACACTTTTATCATACTCTGTTCTGTCACAGTCCCAGGCATTTGTGAGTTGGGGTGTAATTTCTGAACCCCAGAATGCAAGAGTCATGTTGGCTTTGCTCACCAACTGACTCTCAACACTAACTTAGGGCCTAGCCAGAGAAGGGGGTTGAGAACTCATTGTCAAATGGTAAAAGGCAATAGAGATGTCGCTTTCTCTTCGTAAAAGCTCCAGAGCTATTGTCTTTCCAGAAACAGGGCATAGCGACCAATCTGCGAATGAGACCAATGAGGTGGGATGCTAGGACGAAAGAATCAGAAATCAGCATCCTGGCACTACCCCCCTTGCCCCCCCCCCCCCCCGGGAAATGGCCGGAATGGTACACAGGGCTTGGCTCCTTCCTCAGGTAGGTGTGGTGAAACCTGAATGAATGGAGCCTGTGAAGGGCAGGACATTCCAGAATAAGCTCTCACAAGTGACATCAGCGACACCCTCCCAGAAGGCAGTGCACCAAAATAAAATGCATTGTATTGAAATATTCCCAGAGTCATTTTGTGTATTTAAGTCTTAATTCATCTCCTCTAAATCTCTCCCCACTACATTAATGTGATGCCTTTGACAGAAAGATGAATAACATTATTAAAGAAGCTCGTGAGCAAATTTTACTCAGAGCTCCCCCCATTCACCAGCGTGCTCTACTGTTCCCTCTCACGTTCTGTTCCTTTTCCCTTCCTGGGTCTCCATACCCCTGAGCCCCAGGGTGCGGGGTAGGGGTGGGGAGATCCTGGGGAAGACAAGGAATTAATTACTCATGTTAGGTATGGCAGGATGTGGCTGAAGAAAGGGATGAGAAGCAGGCCCTTCCTCTAAGGAGAGAGAGGGGTAGGGGAGAGAAAGGAGATGAAGGGAAAGGAGAAGAGAGAAGGAAAGAGAGAGAAGGGAAAACAGAAAACCGGAGGCAAGGCACTTGCTTTACTCTACTTGCAGCTGTGGCAATCATAGCTTCAGTTCAATCACTGGCACCTCATGATCCCCCCCCAATACTTCCATGGGTTACTCTTGAAGATAGATCCAGGAGCACTAGCAGGAGTGGTCCAACTTCCCACAACCCTAATAAAAGAAAAGAGGAAAAGCTCCCCATGAGGAACAGAAAAGCTTAAGTGCAGACACTCTGGGGATGCTGTAGAGGCTTAGGGGACCCTAAATGCAAAATCTTCCTCTGGGGATACCCCCCAGCAGACACTTTTCCACCATGGGCTCCTGCCATGGACTGTCCCTGCACCCGCACCTGCGTGGCCACCCTGCCTGCGAATTTATGCCCCTCTCCACCAGCCATCCTGATGGATTGCTCCCAGGCCAGCAGCGGAGTCAGTGGTATTCATCTCCCAGATGTCTCAACCTCCTCCTCTAAATCATTGCTCATGTTAGCGGCCGTTTGTTCCTTCCTGACAGCTTGGACCTGCAGCTCTGTCATAGGACCCCAGCCAGCCTGCAGCGAGATGCTCTGCAGGACCTAGAGGCCCTTCCCTGAAGTCTGTGCTTCCAACCTCAGGCCCCTTCACCATTCTGTTGGATAACCAAAGAGCTGGGAAGTCCCAGGCTGGCTGTGTCAAAGCCCTCACCATGCTCAGAGTGCTCAGCTGGGAGGATCCACAAGGACATGTGCTGGAGGACTCGAGGCCTGTCCATAAGAGCCGCCGACATCATTTGGAGCCACTGGGGGTTAAAGCTAAGCATGGAGAGAGGTCTGGCTCTCCGCAGCAGGAGGTAAATCACATGATAAATTCACATGGTAAGTCACATGAGGTAAATCCACATGGTAAATCAAGTCACTCAATGGGTCCACCCCTTGCCATCAGCCTCTTGTTCCAGAGCCCAAGATGACCACTGAGTGTTTCAGTTTGAAACACTGAAGACTATAGAACCTCTCATTAGTGGGAATTTCTCATAAGAACAGAAAGGCCTGATTAGCAATAAGGCTTCTCTGTTTCTTTCTGCATCATAGTTTTTGTTTTCTGTTTCCCTCCTTGCCTCATGGTGGAAGACAGCTACTGAACTGCCTGGAACATCCTTGCTTTAATGTTTCAGCTTGTATGTGAAATTAAAAAAAATATATCAAACCAGAACTCTGATTGGCTGAAATGATCTGATTGACTTACCTATCCCCCTATTAGCTGAGGCCACAGTGACTATTCATTGATCCCAAGGCAGGCTGGGCTAGACTTGGTCATAAATATCCTCTACCAGGAATTTGGAAAGGTAGTTTTATTTCCATTCTGGAAGATGGCGTCAGAATTTAAGTGAGTCTTCTCCATTCTCCCGTGGCTATACAGGCATAGCCTCTGTTCTTATCCTTTTTCTGGGGCATCTATTTATTCTACTCGCATCCTTAGATTTGGTGACAGGTTTCAAGCAAATGGGATGTTCTTGCAAAAGGTTGTTTTGGTGGCGATGGGGAAGAGTTGGCATGGCAAAAGTGATAAACATGACAGTCGGAAATTGGTAGGGGCAGCCATGGGACTTCAGACACTAGTGCTGGGCTTGGAGCTCAGGAGGGCCGGTTTCCTGCCCACAGCCCTGGAGATTAATACCCAGTTGACCTAAAGATGGGTCTGGCTTAGAATTTCAGCTGGTCTGGGCCTGGAGAGATAGCACAGCGGCGTTTGCCTTGCAAGCAGCCGATCCAGGGCCAAAGGTGGTTGGTTCGAATCCTGGTGTCCCATATGGTCCCCCGTGCCTGCCAGGAGCTATTTCTGAGCAGACAGCCAGGAGTGACCCCTGAGCACCGTCGGGTGTGGCCCAAAAACCAAAAAAAACCAACAACAAAAAAAGAATTTCAGCTGGTCTAATGAAGCTCATTCCAGCTCACAGACCAGCTTTATGGCAGAAGTCCTTGGTGGCTATGGCCTTGTGTCTGGTGCCTGGGGCCTCTCTCCCTTAGAAGGTACTTAGTGTGGGACACACTGTGGAACCCTATGAATGAGCCTCTCTGTAAACATTTGGAAGTGTCTGCAGCCCTGGCCCCGCCCACATGGAGGAAGCCCCGCCCCACATTCCTCAATGCCTGGACCAGAGGCCCTGGGAGATGCTCTTTGTACCCTAGTTTACTCTGTGTGTACACAGCAGGAAGTACCACATAGAGAAGCAGGACATTCAGAGCCCAAAGTCTGAGCTTCAGTTTTACTAGCTCTGCAAAAGAAGGGGTACACTGAAAAGGGAGTTGAGGGACCAAGGGTAGGGAGCCTGTTAGGGTGATGATCACAGTCCCTCTATCTTCTTTCCAGTTCTTTTTGGGGCCCTGAAAGATGCTTTCACTGCCTGGATGTAGCATCTTCTTTCCAGCAGGCATCAGTCTCAGTCTCTCTCTCTCTCTCTCTCTCTCTCTCTCTCTCTCTCACACACACACACACACACACACACACACACACACACACACACACACAGAGCAGTCGTGGAGAGAAACTGCAGTGGGAGGAAATCCCCCCATCTTTTCTCCCCATGTCACTTTGTTCTGCTTGCACAGGCAACAAATTAAAACAAGAACCCCCCATCGCCAAGAGCTGCCTGGGATTTTGCCAGGATGATTCTAATAATAGCTGAGCAGAGAGCACCCCCTTCTCTCGGTCCCCCCTGCCAGGCCCCCCAAGCAGAGCAGAAAGCCATCGCTTCTCATTGGCAGCCAGGGAAATGGCTGGGAGCCTCCGCTGTGTGTATTTGCGGTGACTTTGGGGGCGATTATATATTGTTTCTTGTCCTCTGTCTAAATGCTTCATCAGTGGTGGGAAAGGGGAGGGGGTGTGAGGGTGAAAGGGCAGGAGTGGGAAGAAAAGCAGAAAAGAATCCAACTTCCCTAGGAAAACCCACGCGGCAGGCTGAGTCAATGCAGGCAAGTGCACAGAGCAAAATTGAACTTTCCCTGCCTCGCAGAGGTCTTTGAAAGCATTCAATTATCTGTCTGCACCTATAGAAAATGTTAGGGATTGCTTCCAGAAGCCTTTAAAAGGCTCCATACATAACAGAAGTGCGCACTCGCAGCGGCAGGCAGAGAAATAACAACAATCTATTCATTTACCTTTGAAAAAGCCAAAAAAAAAAAAAAAGAGAGAGGGGGGGGGGGATAAATTCGGCCCAGAAATCAATCTCCGTTTCTCTTTCTTTCTTTGTCTTTGACCACATCCCTTCCCCAACCTCTCACCCCAGGCTCACTCATGCTTGTTTGTTTGTTTGTTTGTTTATTTATTTATTTATTTTTGCAGCGAAGTCCATGTATACAGGCAAAGAAAGCAACAGGCACGCGCCTGGCAAGGCACCAAGTTGATTTGGATGAAAATGCCCCCTCAGCATTGCAGAGGAAGCTCTGAGGCCAGATTTTAGGTGAAGGGAGGGAATTTAGTGATGTATTTACTGCATGTGGGACTGGCTCTGGCTTATTAGAGGGAGCTTCCTCCATGAATTCTTCCATCTCCAAAGCACATGGATCCTCCTGTCAGGAACCAGGATGTGTCTCTCCTCTATGTCAGAGCTCCAGAGTGTCCAGCCGAGGGCAGGGTCTGATGGGCCCCAAACTTGCTGTCAAAATTTTGTCAAGGAGATGCTTCTCACCTGTACCCCGCTAGCTCCAAGTCTCTGGGGTGGAGAAACCCTGCACAAGGCAGAGCATTCTAGAGGACCAAAGTGTGATTTCTAGCTTGTGAAATCGTCCTATTCATTCCCAGCCTCTTGGCACATTGATGGCCCCTTGCACTAGGGGGGATAAGTACCTATATCTAAGCTGCACACATGCAGGTTTGCAGCAGGTGGGAACCGGGAAACCTTGAGGTCAGCTCCTAAAATCACATTGGCCTACACTCGGGTTCAATTTACACTGGAACCCTCGACTCAGAGCACACAGGACAGGTGGCTTGGTTGGATGACAGTGTGGTAGAGTGGGGGTAGAGACCTAAGTGGGCCCCACACAGTAGGTCTAGGCTGCTAAGTCTGACGACACCCCTTTCTTAGGGGTTTAGAGAAGAGCTTTAAGTTTCCCCAAAGATAATGACAGAGGGGTCGGAGAGATTGCATGGAGGTAAGGTGTTTGCCTTGCATGCAGAAGGACGGCAGTTTGAATGCCGGCATCCCATATGGTCCCTTGAGCCTGCCGGGAGCGATTTCTGAGTGTAGAGCCAGGAATAACTCCTGAGTGCTGCCGGGTATGACCCAAAAAACAAACAAACAAAATAATAATAATAATAATTAATAATAATAGTAATGACAGAGTCCATGTGCCAGCTTCATTGACAGCACTAGAGATCTTTTGTTGATGCTCCCCATGCTGACCTCCTGAAGTCTCACTGACTCCAGAGGACCCCAGCTTTAGCACAGAAGGATTGGGGGTTAACGAGAGAGTGACTTTCTTGGGCGTATGACTTGTCGGTCAATTTGAAGTGCATTTTCTTGGCCGGTGCTCTAATCCCAATGCTTGAGTAATACCCCGAGACCACATCGATCAGGATCCAGTAAATTCCGACCCGACCACAGCACATTGTAATGGCCTCCGCCCGGGCGACCTTCTCCCTGTCAGAAAATACATCTTTTCGGCAAGTCCCTCGCCTGCACACGGCATTGCAGCCAGCTTAGCCTAGACAAAAGGCTCTGAAATGGGCCGGATAATGCGTGAGGGGGAGAAGGGTTTTCCAAGTGTGTCATTCGACCACGAATAACCCGCAGCTGTGGGAGCAGCTCTGCCTTCAATGCCCTCCTGCCCCTGACACCTTCCTGGCATTGGTGTCCCTTGTGGGGTCTGACCCAGACCAGGGCAGTTTTGTTACAGCTTTTGCGGGTCAAAGCCACAGGCCTGACTCTCATGACATGAGCTCCTGGGCCAGGTGCTATTGTAGGGCCCTGGAAGAAAGCCGAGTGGCTAGAGCAAGGAGCTGTCATCACTTGGTCACTCATGCCAGGTGGGGAGATACAAGAGCAGTTAACACTGGTTGGTTCCCTTCCTGGCCAGTGCTGAAGGGTCTGTGTGCCTTTGGGGAAGCACTTCTCTCTGATTTCACTTTGGCTATAAAATTAAAGGATTTGGACTTGGATCTCCTGATTTGATTTGATTTTTAATATATAATTCTCGGCCTTGGGAGACGTGATGGGTTTAAATGGGGAAGGAGAGGCCAGAATGATAGTACAGCAGATAGGGCACTTGCCTTGCATGTGATCAACCTGGATTAAATTCTTGGTACCCTGTGTGGTGTCCTGAGCCCTACAAGGAGTGATCCCTGAGTACAGAACCAGGAGGAAGCAAGCCCTGAATATTCTGGGTATGGCCCAAAATAAATAGGAAAAGAGAAAGGAGGGAGGAAAGGAGAAGGTGTGGATGGCTTGGGGTCTGGGGTACCAGTCCTGGGTCCTACCATATGTACAGGCAATATTTTCACCACCTTTCTATTTTCTTTTCTTTTCTCTCTATTTGCAAAGCTATTTGGGAAGTTTCCTGACTGCCCCAGAGCTGAGGTGTGCAGAAGGTTTGTGAACACGGGGCACCATGAGATGAACTCAAGTCTGGCATAGAGGGTCTCAGGTCCAAGACCATATTGTGTGTTCTCAGATGAGTGTGAAGTCTGAGAAAAGAAGTGCGGGGGTAAAGGGGTGCAGCATGCCAAAAGTAGGTGGAGGTGTGGGCCTTAGTGAGATTTTCCAGAGCCACAGGAGGCAGAGTGAAACTTCTAGAAGGTGCCTTTAGAGGACCATACTCAAGGGCAGAGCCATAGGTCCTGCCCATTTAGTGATGCAGGTCTGACCTAACGATGCTAGGATACTGGATCCTAGGTACCATCACCCAGATCATATGTAGCTGCAGATGGAAAGCTTCACCAGTATAGTGACTCAAGAGACCAGCACCTACCCTTTCTCCTTTCCCTTCTTTTTCCCCTTCCTTTTCCCTATCCTTCCCCCTTCCTTTCTCTTTCCCTTACTTTTCTACTTTCCTCCCCTTCTCCCTTATCCATCCTTTTCCCTTCCTCCTCTCTCTCCTCCTGTATGTCCCTCTCTCTCCTTCCATCCCTCCCTTCCTTCTTTTTTCCCTTCCTTCCTTTCTCTCTCCCTCCCTCCCTACTTCCCTTCCTTGGCCTGTGTTCAAGAAAGACTCCTGGCAGGGCTCAAGGGACCCTATGTGTTGCTAGGGATCAAACCTAGGTTCGCTGCATGCAAAGCAAGCACCTTATCCTCTGTACCATCTCTCTGGGTGGCCCCTTCTTTTCTTTTCCTAAAATTAATGATGGTTCAAAATACAAAACAGAAATCAGAAAAGCAAAATTATATTTAGATTCCCAAAGGAACGTGCTCTCTCTTAGCTCTGTTTTCAGCAGTTCTCTGTTCAATGGTTCACCTATAAAGCTTTAAAAAAAAAATACCATTTGGCCCTCATTCTGGAGATGCTGCATACAGCAGGAGATGAACGCCTGGAGAGGGAGTCATCTTTTGCTGTGGTTCCTGAGCAGAGGTCCACGTGGATGCCACCCACTCAAAAACTAACAGCAACAACAACCCCAGGACACAAAAGCAACTGCTCGTGAGCTGTGTGCATTCAAGCCAGCTGTTTGCTCTGCAAAATGTTAAATATTTGTTGAATAAATATTTCAAGACTAGACTGTGAGTTGTACTTGATTCTGCAAGTCTTTTAGTTGGTGGGACCTTGTCCAAGTTATTCTGTTATCCCCGGTGCCTGGCAAAGGGAAAGGCCTAGTGCATGTGTGCCTGTGTGTATAAAGAAATATGCACATGCATGTTTGTGAAATGATATGAGGGAAACAGGAAGAGGCCAGGCATGGTCATTAGAACCGTATTCACTTTCTGCTTGTCTGGCCATTTAGTCTGACATCCTTGAACAGGGTTTTTTTTTTTTTTCACACACCCTACCTCTAAGCCTCGGTTTCCACTTCTGAAACAAGCAGTACTGTGCCAAGTGCTTCTCTGAGCAAGGAGAATTGTTTTGTATGACCCAGCAAAGCTATAGGTTAACAGCACAGCAGCCAGTGGATGGGAACAGGAGCATATGGTATTGTGACTCTGGAGTGGAGATTGGATGCTGTTTCCTTTTCCCAATGTGCCACTGATCCTGAGTCACTGCAGACCCTAGGTAGAACAAGGTCAATGGAGCCAGGAACATCTAGCTCTGGTCTCTCTTCCCAAAGAAGTTCTAGAGCCCAAAATAGCTGTGGGTTGGTTTTCTTTGACCTTTCACCCTGTGGCCCAGCACCTGACCCTCACAAGTCCATGGGCCAGCAATTATAACCAAGACCAGTGGCTTTCAGGATGTTTATACCTGTAGATCTGCACCAGTCCATGCCTGGGTAGTTGAAGACCACAGCACTGGAGAGCAGTGGCTCACTTCCTTTCAAGTCATCAATGGACCCACTTCCCCTCCCAAAAAGCTGGGCGGGCATTTGGGACTGTCATAAAACGCAACTGCACATGCCAGCATCATTCCAAGGAGCCCTCTGGATTTTGCATAGGAGCCAAAGCTTGCTCAGAGAACAACTGGGAGATTATGGCCTGCAGAAGAGGAAGTCCTTGCTACACTGCCTGGTTGCATTTGAGCTTCTTTCCTCAGGCCCTAGCCTGACATAGAGCTGCTGAGGCAGGAACCCTCCCTGAGGAAGGAAGGTTGGGGATACCAAGATGGCTGATTCTTCCCAGGTAGACTGGTCCAGGCTGACAACTCTGGAGGACCTTCTTGGGGGGCAGGCATATCCCCCCCTTTTCTGCCTGAAGCCACAGAAGCCCACAGACACATCCATCACACTTTGATAGAAATGGCCCAGCTCCGTGATTTAACCTGATCAAATCTACCAAGCCAACAAATCTCTAGATCCTGAGCCACATGAACACTTTAAACTTCCCTAGTTATGTCAGCCCAGGAGGATCACAGCAAGTTTAATGGGCAAGCTGCAGAGGAGACCACCAAGCTCAATAAGCCTGAATAGTGTCACAGAAGGCTCAACCAACATGAACTACAGCCCAGTAAATCCTCGGACACTGACATTAGTGACACCATTGATAGATACTACAAATTGACCCTTATTGATCTAAGTTTTGGTAATTCCATTTGCCTTTGTGTTGTAACTAACAATAAGAAGTAGATTTATTATATTTGCAACGGGGGCAGGCTATGGTAGTGGGTGGAAACTAGGGATACTGGAGGAGGAAAGGTAACAATGGTGGTGGGGTGGGTATTGGAACATTTAATGTCTGGAACAACTGTATTAACAACTAAGACAATCATTTAGGTGCTATGATACAAAATTATTTTAAAAGAAATAATGCAGTTGCTATGTCAGATGGTGCTTTCCTTCTCACCTACCACTCTCCCCTGATCCAAGGTGCAGATGGAGCTGGAGCTGACAGGTGTGCCCCTCCCTGCATGGCAGGAACAACCTCTAACTTACTCTGATAGAGTTGCCATATCTTAGAACTTCTCCATAAAAGTTCCTGGTCTTGGGGATACCACCCAAGTAAAATCCCCTCCATCCCCCAGCTTGCTCCCAACAAAACGAATTCTCCCCACTCTAGTTTTCCAAAGGTTCCCCCATTCCACTTCCATTCCCTCATTTACTCAATCCCAACATCTTTTTCCTTCTTACCTGGCTTTCCCTCCAGAGTTGGGTTGAAAATAATTGGGGAAGAAAACAAAATCATCTTCTCCAGACTTCTCTGGGCAACAGCCTCCAAGAACATCTTGCCTTTGAACGAACCCATGTTTTGTGTCAGGAACAACAGTATCTGGGAAGACATGGGTCCCAACGGGCCTGCGGAAAGGCAAAATCTGTATCATTAGGGTTAGATTTGCCATGGAAAGTGTTCAGCTCAGGGCTTTATTGTGGAGTTAGGATCAGGGGTGAGTTGAGCTGAAAGGAAAAGCCTTCATCCAGGAGCTCACAGTGATGGCTTCAGATTTTGTGCTCCAGTCCCCACACTTCATCTCACCCCATTACTCCAACATCCAGAAACAACTGCAGGGGCTGGCTGAAGTAGGCACACCTGGAGGTCTTTTCTAGCAAGTTCTGCCAAGTGGTGCAGGGGAGATCCTCCTGCCTTTTCCTTGTTTTGCTCTTTTTCCTGTTGCTTCCACTCCTCTGAAGCATACCAGTGTCCTGGAGGTAAAAGCAGTTAAAAAAGAAGAGGATTAAAGGACCCATAAACATGGCACCTTCCTGGGGCAGCCATTTGACTATGAGATTTGGGGTAAAAAACACTTCTAGGAAAACAAACACATATCTACAGCCATAGGTCGAAATACAAAAAGCAACGTCAGTTCCTGGGATGAAGCATGGCCTGCTAGCCCTGATACAGGCTGTGTCCTCCTCTCTGTTCCGCTAGGGGCATGCTCAAAGCGTGGTTCCTCTACCTGGGAAAGGTAAGGGGAGAAACTTCCAGAAGATCTTGGGACAGAGTTGATTTTGCATCAGAGCAGCAGAAAGTATATCTCTGTGATTCTGCAGCCCACGCCATGGTTTGGGGGAGCCCAAGCACCAAGGAACAACCAGGAAGAGGGTGACTGTTGAGAGTCCTGAGCTCAAAGAACTCCTTTTTCCCCTTGGGGAGTGTCACCTTTCATCTCCTACAAGAAGATGGTCTGTGCTTGGCGGGATGTCAAGATGCTTGCTTTTCCTGCAGAACTATGTCCCCAGCTGCTCCCAGGGGACAAATGCGTGCCCACAGACAGACTCTCTCCTCCCAGGCCGCCTGCACCTACCTGCCGGCCTCCAGCTCGACTAAGAAATGAGAGCGAATGTGATTAATGGGGCCCCTCGGGGGGACTTGGTGGACCGAAGCATGCCCAGGGTGCCACAGAGCCAATTTTGCTAACAGGTTTAAGGGAGCCTGAGCTGGGGAAATGCAGCTGACTCAGCCCTTCCCTCCCGCCTCCTCCAAGTCCAGAGGGAAGTCCAGGGGGGAAGGAGAGCAGATTGCTGCAAAGACTCAACACTCAGACCTCAGCCCAGGGGAGGTGGGCGGGGTGCGGAGCATGCGTGGAAGTGGGTAAGAAAGGGTGCCAAGGGTTGGGCTTGCTGCATAGAGCCGACCCAGGGTCTCCTGTGGGCCTCATGGCCCTGCAGTGTTTTATGGTTGTCTGCGCGTGATCACATCCGTTCTTCACGCTAACTTCATGATGCGGGCAAACAGAGGCTTAGCAGGTTTATTGTCCAGCTCCTCCTTTCTCCCATCAGATCCTGGCAGGGCCTGGAGTGGGGTAGGGGGATTGGAAACCTGCGTGACCTTGAAGCCATTATCCTTGCCACACTTCCATGTGGGTCTCAGATGGGGACTCTGTTTTCATAGTCAGCCTTGCTGACACGGCAAGCAGGACCACGGGTGAGGAGCTGGACAGAAAGAAGGAGCCACTGGGGGCACCCCGGAGGCCAGATTTCTCCATCAGACACTGGAATTCACCTTCTCCCATGTGACCTTGAACCAGAGCCCGAGCCATCCAGGGGTGCAGAGGGATGGGTGGGTGCTGAACATAGGGTCTGACCATCACTGAGTTGCCATGACAAGTCAGAGAATTCTAGTATTGTTTTTTGTTTTTTATCCTTTTTCAGACTAGAAAACCAATTTCATTAGTTTGGAGAGAAAGGAGCAAATCTCTCCTGCAAGGGTCCATCTGTGATTTTCAGAAGATAATGTTGAGCTAATAAAAAGAAGGTGACCTGCAGTGGCTGGAGAGATTGGTCACTGAACTCAATGCAGTCTTCGCATGCAAGAGACATGGGTTCGATCCCTGGCACTGCTAAGTTCCCTCCCCCCACCAAAAAAGAAAAGCAACAGGAAAACTCTAGATCTTTGAATGGATTGTCAGCATCAACCTTAGTTAGCCTTATTTAGCCTCCTTGATTGTCTAGTGAGTAAAATCTTATTTGAACAACTATCTGTTGATCAAATACATATAAATGCAAATATTTAGATAAGTATATTAAGTCAAAAAGAGACGAACTACATCTATACACATTATCTAATATTAACATATGTATTTGAATATTGAGCCATTTCCCTGTCTGCTAATGTGCATTTGCACGTGGAAATGAAAGGATATGTAATTAAAAACAAAAGCCACTGGAGGGTTTCATGGGCCCAATCTGTGCTTGCCCCATCTCTGCAGTCGGGCATGGGAACAGAGTCTAAGAACCTTCCTGGGCATCCAGGAACACACTGGAAGCAGGACCCTCTGGTAAGGGGTTTTGTTGGGAAGAGGGGGTGAATAGGCCAGCCAGAGATGAAGTGGCCTTAAGCTGGCCCTATCTGATCTCTCCAGGTGTCCCATTGGTGTGATCCACTGGGGAGGACTCAAAAGAAGAGCCAGTGGGATCCCGCTTGGATGAGTCCTTCCTCCTATTCCTGCCCCAGTGAGGGTCTTAATCTCAGGGGGCCCTTGGAAACCTCCATCTGTGGACACAGCAAATGCCTCTTTCACAGATGAGCCAGCAGAGCCTTGGGGAGGGGCCCTGTTTATCTGGGAGCCCCACAGTCGCATCCTTCCCCAGCTGTCTGGCGTCCGGCTGTCACAGTGACCAAAATGGCACCCAGCGGCAGGCGGTCAGGCAGTGCCAACCACATTAGCCGTGCCCTCGCCTGGCTCCAGGCTGTGTCCCAGCCTCGGGAGATGTGCGCCTTCCGAGGCTCTCAGAGTCCTTGACCAGCACGAGCACAATGCAAACAGGAGAACAATGGGGAGAGTGTGAGGGAGCCCAGCCGGAGAGGGTATCGATCATGCTTAAAAAAAGAAACACACAGTGCGGGGCCCAGAAAACCCTTCCCAACGCACCAGCTGGCTTAGCTAATTAGTGCGGGTGAGCCGTGTCAGCCGCCAGCGAGGAGCCAGGAAGAAAACAATTCGCTCAACAAACAGAACATCTGAGAAGAAACAGAAAAAAAGGAGCGACTGTCCCCTAACCTCCAGAGACTGTGCAGGCTGAGGAAGGAGGGGAGAATGAGTAGGCACCCGGGTGGAGGCTGGACACTGTGGAAAGTTGCTGCCCTGCAGTGGTGGAAGGGCTGAGTGTGCCCTGCACTGGGAATGGACAGCAGGAAGATGGGCTTGTTTATGAGCCCCACTTCTATCTTTGGGAGCCTTGGTCCTCACCACTTTCATACTCTTCCTTCTCTGCGTGGCTCACAGGCAGAGCAGGAGAAGCCACAGCTCTGAGCCCCACAGGCTGCAATGGGCTGAGCATCCCAACCACTCCGTTCAACTCCCAGGCATCTTGGTACACTGAGCAGGTAGATCCTTTGGTCTGCATGTTTGCTCTGCCATGTCCCTGGGAAGTAGGGCGAGCCCTTCCTTTGAATGTGAGTAGTGCTGAGACTATGAGTACCCAGCCTCTCAGCCAACACTGGCCAGGGGGCAAGAGTCGTTTGTGTGCACATGCATTAGGATGTACCAAAAAAAAAAAAAAGGATGTACCATTTGTGCACATTACCATGTGTGTCACCAGAAGAAGGGGAGGTCCAGGTAGACAGGAGGATCTTGGAATGAATGAATGCAGACAGATTGGGTCTCGGGCTACAGAACAGTGCAGAGGAGAGATGGGATGAGATAGAAGGGAGAGTTAAACACTTTCTTAGTGTCAAGTGCCTTAGCCCAGCCCGTTGTGCTTATGGGGCATCCATGTTGTCACTCACATTTGTTAAGAGAGACAAGAGGGCAATATGGACATCACACAGAAGGAAAGCAAGGTAGGTGGGACCGTGTGAGCAACAATTCTGAGAATTCCTCCAAGTGCTCTGTGCTCTGCCAAAGGGGTGAGTGTAGACTGATCTTGCACCCTGCTTTCCCTTGCATAACCCCTCTCGCCCTCCAGGCCTCTTTGCTCCTGCTGTGGTGGTTTTAGGGCCTTTGTCCCATAAAAGAGGAGCTCTCTGAGCAGGGAAGCCCAGCTGGCAGGGAGTCCTCTCTTTGTTCTGTTCAAAGCAGAAGAACAGAGGACCTGAATTCAGAGTCTTTGCTAGAGTAAATCACCTCCACACTCCACTTTCCAGGCTGTGTGAGGCTGCCTCCATCATACAGCTCCCTGGGCTTTGGTTTTTCCATCTGTAAAATGGCTGGCAAGAATGTCTATGGCATACCACAGTCTCATTCCCCCTCGCTGCACCAATAATTGTCAAACCATCAAGCACAACAATTGTTTGCAAGTATACTAACAACATAAAACCTCCAGCATCCAATAGTTCTCATTCTTTTAAAAAAAATTTATTTAGGGGCCGAAGAAATAGCATGGAGGTAAGGCTTTTGCTTTGCATGCAGGAGGACAGTGGTTCGAATCCTGGCATCCCATATGGTCCTTTGAGCCTGCCAGGAGCAATTTCTGAGCATAGAGCTAGGAGTAACCCCTGAGTGCTGCCGGGTGTGACCCAAAAACCAAAAATTAAAAAATTCATTTAATTTTTGACTTTGGGGCCACACTGGGAAGTCCTTAGAGCTTACTCTTGGCTTTATATTCATGGTTCACACCACTATATGTGGTGCTGGGATTTGAACAAGGAGGGTAACCTAACCCTCTGTACTATTTTTCTTGTCTCATTCTTCCTATTTTAATTTGATTTCTATTTTTTTTTTGTTCTGGACCACACCCAGTGGGTTATTCAGGGCTTACTCTTGGCTCAGTGCTCATAAACATTAGACACATTTATTTTTCTATTTTAGAGGAAAGGTACAGGCATTGTTCAATGTGCCATTTTTAGTACTGGAGCATGGAATCAAACACCAATCCCTGGGAACTTGCCTCTAATTGCCCAAATGCATTGCAGAATCCAGATCTCCTCCTCTGTCCTCCAGAAAGACCTGAGCTTTGCAGATTGGGGAACTGGAGTGAGTTTGAAGGTGCTGCAAAAGCTGCTCTTCCTCTAAGGGGATTTAACTGTGCATGTTGGTGCTTATACCTGCTCAGGTGAACAAACCTTCATTCATCCCCATCCCCAGTCTTTATTTTATTATTATTAAATTTTTTTTTTTGCTTTTATGTTTCAGTCAATAGTTTTTGGCAAGGCCTTTGCAACACCATGGACTGCAGACAGGAAATAAAACTCATCCATTTGTGCTGGTACAAGCTAAAGATTTTCTATAAAGTGCCCACATTTCCAGGTTGGGGGAATGGATTTCACCGCAGGGGAAAAAAAAATATTGTGAGGTGAGAGAAGTGTAGCGAAGGAAAATATTGGCCACTTTAATGATTTACAGAAAATTAAAAAAAATAGAAAAGCTTCTGCCTGTTGAGACTTCATAGTCCCCTCCTACCAGTGAGGGGGCTGAGGTAGGTGGTCTGACTAGAGCTGCCATGTGAGGAAGCCTGCAAAAACAAAAAACAAACAAAAAAACAGAGCAACACTTTTCTAGATTATTCTGTAAGCATAGGGGACTGGTTTGCCTAAGGAGAGAAAACTGGCCAATGGGGTCAAGGCAAGCTTGCTTCTGGGGGTGAACGCTTTCTCTCTGTATAGAACTTGGATCCCTGACCTAGGAATAAACTTTAGGAAAGGGTTTCTTTTTTAATTTAATTAATTTGGTTTTGGTTTTGGGGGTTACACCTAGTGATGCTCAGAGGTTACTCCTGACTGAGCTTCAGAATCACTTCTAGTAGGCTAAGGGGTCCATATAAGATGCTGGGGATCAAATCTGAGTTGATCACTTGCAAGGCAAATGTCCTACCTGCTGTACTATTGCTTTGGCCCAATTTCTGCTTTTCGTTTTTATTTTGTTTGGGCAGGGCACACCTGCTGATGCTTAGGGGTTACTCCTGGCTCTGAACTCAGGAATTATTTCTGGCAGTGCTCTGGGGACTATATGAGATGCAAAGGATCGAACCCTGTCAAGCAGCCACCTGCAAGGCAAATGCCCTGTCCACTATATTATTGCTCCAGCCCTTGCATTTTATGTATTTATGGATCACAATGAAGCAGGAACATGGAGTGATTTTTCCAAGATCAGCAGTTTTGTTTCTAGACAAATTGGATCTGATCTCTGATCTTCTAGCAGTCAGCCTCAAATCCATTCACCTTTGCCCACCTTTACCAATAATATATTGTTACCAGTATCTTTAGTTAGTAAAAGCTCACTGATGGAGGGACAGAAAACCCAATTAGCTGGGACCAGAGCTATAGCACAATAGTGAGGGCTTTTGCCTTGCAAGAGGCCTACAAGGGTTCTATTCCTGGTATCCTGTATGGTCCCCAAGTCTGCCAGGTGTAATTCCTGAGTGCAGAGCTAGGAGTATTTCCTGAACACTGCTGGATGTGACCCCAAAACCAAACCAAACACATATACACACACAACTCAGTTGGCTTTGCATTGGAACTGGGTTCCTATCTCTGGTATCCAATGTTTCCTCAAACATCTCCAGGAGTAATTCCAGAGCACAGAGCTTGGAGTAGCTGAAGAACACTGCGGGGTGTGGCCAAAGAAACACAACCAACAAGTTTTTTGTGTGTTAGGGACTACCCAACAACTGTACACTTTGTCTTTCTTTCTCACACCAACCTCAAAGAGCCATGTTAATAAATTCTGCTTTAGAGGAGAAAATGGGGAGCCAGAGGGAATAAACGATTTACCAGGATCATACAACCAGTCCTTGGCAGATTCCTCATTTGAGCCAGTTCCAGAACTGAGGCCCAGATCACTTTTCAGCACGTTTAGCTCAGCAGTAGCCAGACAGGAGTGGAAGAACACCTGTCCCTCCTCAGAGAAATCACCTATCTCAACCATGAAGGACCATTGGTCAAAGTAGTTGAAGCAGCATGGTGCAATTCAGAGGATGGCAGCTCCAGAGCCAAGCCCAGGATGGTTCGATTTGGATGGTAAACACCCAGGAAGCATCCCCTCTGCCTGTTTGGGCACAGTAATTTGAATGGCTTGCAGCAGCGAGTGGTGGGAATTGAGCTATTAATAAAGGGCGCCGGCAGAATGATTTACAATCAGACATTAATATGGAGATTTTCATAAACACAATAATTCACACCCAAGCAGAGTCATAAATGTAAAGTTGCATTAACTATTCCAGTTGGCATGGAGTGTCACACGCAGTGTGGAATTGAACATTTCATTGTACTATATAATATGGGACTAATGGGAAATTTTTTTCTTGGGGGAATGGTGGGGAGAAGGAGTACAGTAGTGGGTTCCAGTTACTTTATTCATAGTTCAAATGTGCTTCTCCCAAGAAGGAACCATTCCAGAGATCTTCCTTTACCATATACTAAAAAGACATTAAATATTAAAAAACCCTTTTTATGAGTGTAATTTTATATTTACAGAACATGTACAAAGATCACAATAGAGAGTTATCTTTTATATCTTGTTTTCCCCATTTTACCTTCTCTAACTATGTCTGCGCTGTCAAAACTCAAAAATTCACATTGGTGCCTCGTGGTTCATGGAATGTCAGACTGAGTCACATTGGTTGCCCTCAGAACGACAGGCTCTCATCTTGCACTCCACAAGACACTGAGTCACCAAGTCCCCTTAGTCACCAAGTGGTCCATAGAAATAGATTCTTAGTCACACTCTCTATTCATGATGACCAGGACGGTTTCACATGTCAGCATCTTCAACCATGACCTCACACAGTATTTGGTGTTTTCTGCGTAGTGAGGCTGAAATAATGGGTATGGGAAAGATCCCTTCTGTATGGAATGGTCCTTTTCATTCTTTCTGGGGGCACAGAACCCCCATGTGACTTGTTACAGTACTGTTATCCTTGGATTCTTGAAAGTGGGAACATTTTTCTTCCTTTTCCCTTTTCCTCCTTTACTTTGTTGTTGTTGTTTTGTCGTTGGTTTAGGCCATCTCCTGCTTGCTTACAGTTGCTGTGGCCTTCCTTAGTTCACCCCTTCCTTCCCAGACCTTCAGAAATAGGGAGGAAAAAATGCAAAAACAGGAAGCTTTTTATAAGGGAAAGACCTAGAAGTGGGATGGTCCATTCTGCTTTCATCCCATAGGCCAGAAATTAATCCCATGGCAACAGCCAGTTAGTTGCAAGGGGCACAGGGAAATGGAACCTCTGGCTAGGGACTCTGCAACACAGCTTCGAGGAAGGTTGGGGTAAGTGACAAACTCCAAAATGGAAACCATTTCATTGAATCTTGAGCCCCAGAACTCCTGCCCTTCCCCACATCTCCTCTTTTCTGCCTAACATTTCTGATTACATTAGGACTATCTCAGATACCTGCTGCGGACCCAGACATCTTTATTATCTCTCCCTAATTCCCCTGACCGAGTCAGTGCATGCCCATCTAACTCTTCCCTCCATTCCACTACACTACACAAAATCCAGGGCTTTAGTAACTCTCAGAGCAGTGATCTCAAAAATCGTCTTCATGCTTATGAGCTCGTCTTCCTCCAAGCCAGCTTTGGTATGACCAATGATCAGTCTCAGCACCCACAGCCCAATTCTCAGCCCTCACGATAAATTTTCCACAACTCCTTCCTATCAACTCAGTCAAGTTCAAGTTCCTTAGTCTAGCACCCAGCCTATCCTAGCTGCTCTGGGTCTTCCAAACTCTCCCCAACTGTGACTCATATTCCCTCCATTTGGTTCTGTGCCATCTGCTGTCTCTTTTGGGCGATAAATTCTGCCTGCCCCCCCCCCATTTCCTGTTGCATCACCATCATAATGGGATCACAACTAACAGCATTGATTGCTGGGAGCTGAGCTTGGTTAATACATTATCTCATTAAAGTCTCACAACAGCCCTGTTTGATAAATAAAAATGATGAGTCTTTGATGTAGAAGAAACAGATGCTCCAAGGACCAGAGTCACTTGTTCCAATTGAATGAGCAGGAGGAGAGTGAGCTGGGGTTTGAGACTTTGGCTGCCTCTCAGTGTTTTTCCTCAGACAATACCATCCCTCTCATCCATGACCAGCAGAATTCTCCTTCCACCAAAACTCTCTTCACCCTTCTTATATATTCATGCCAAGAATCTTACCCATCTTTCAAAGTCTACCTTAAGTGCCACTTTCTCTTTCAAGTCCTCCCTGAATCACCTGGCTAGATTGGATGGCTTTGTCCACTTCTCCAAACTGTGCCAAACTTCTCCAACATTTCGCATTTTCTGCCTCCTTAATTTTAGCTTATAAATCCAGCTTCATCTTCCCTGCTCTGAGCCCTGGCCTCAGGGAAGACATATGATTGGGCTGTAAAAGGCAGCAGTGTTCATGATGGGCCCTTGAAGTAGCACACCTTTTAATGTTAATTTTCTTTGTGTTGTCTTTGGTCACACTTGGTGATTCTCAAGGATTACTCAGGGTTCTGAACTCAGGATTCATTCATGGTGGGGTTCCTGAGACCATATGGGGTTCCGGGATCAAATCCAGTTAATTGCATGGAAGACAAGTGCTCTGCTCACTGTACCTATCCTTAGCATCTTTGCCTTATCTTTTGTCTTCTCTCATCTAAGCTCCTCATGTTCAAGTCTCTTATGGACCAGTTCAACTGTTCCTGACCACCTCACACAACCAGAACAATGGGTGCCCACTAATAGTGATGCAAGGTACGAAACACAGTGGACTGGCAGAGGAGAGGAAAACCCACCATTTCTGGTGATTCTATCTGCCTTGTTCTTGCTTTGATTTCCACTGCAGAAATATTGTAAACCCCCTGCAAGCTTTAATACCATGTGCCATTCTCAGGCTGGCTGTTCTTCTGAGATGTTTTTCCCTCTTCTTTGTTAAGCCTTCCATCAAGATTTACCTAGGGCAAGAACACCTTCAAAAAGTCTCCAAAAGCCAGAGAGATAGGATAGTGGGGAGGGCATTAGTCTTGCATGTGATAGAGTCAGATTCAATCCCAGCATCCAATATGGTCCCTTAAACATCACCAGGAGTAATTCCTGAGTGCAGAGCCAGGAGTAACCCTAGAACTCTGGAGTACTGCCAGGTGTGAGCCCAAACACACGCACTCTCTCTTTCTCCTCTCTCTCCTACCTCTACCTCCTTGAATTTTTACTTTTTTCCTCCTTGAATTTTTTTTTTTTTTTGGTTTTTGGGCCACACCCGGTAACGCTCAGGGGTTGCTCCTGGCTATGTGCTCAGAAGTTGCTCCTGGCTTGGGGGACCATATGGGACACGGGGGGATCAAACGGCGGTCCGTCTAAGGCTAGCGCAGGCAAGGCAGGCACCTTACCTTTAGCGCCACCGCCCGGCCCCCTCCTTGAATTTTTTAATGAGGAGACTCACTGCTTTTGTTTTGGGGACCATACCCAACAATGCTCAGAGGTTCCTCCTGGCTCTGTGTTCAGGGATCACTCCTGGAAATACTCAGAGGGCTATATGATATACTGGGCATAAAACCCAAGTCAGCTTTATATAGCACAAGCACCTTACCCACTGTGCTATTTCTCCATCCCCAAGGCTTGATTCTTTTTCCTCCTGCTTGATTCAATCTTCTCTTGCTTAGAAGCCTCACTCTGAGTCGCTCCATTTAATTGGCATTACTTATGTATGTGCTCATCCACCTGACTGTGTTCTTGGGGAGGTCAGGAACCTGCCCTCGCTCATTTGCAGCTTCCTTAGAATCAGATCAGTGTATCTATTGACTATGCACAGGGAGCAGCTTGTTGAAAGATTCAGGATCATTGGGTACTGAATCCTGACTGAATAGCAGGGGCACCCCCCAGGGTCCACTAAGGGGAGTATTGTGGCTATGAAAGGACCCCATCTTTCTGCCTTTCTAGAGGTTGTTATCTGTCTTCTTTGAGTCTCCTTGTTATTGAGATCTCTGGTTATCAAGCCAAACAGCAAGACAGCTACAATAGTAGGGGAACCAAAATCTTTTATAAAGAGAGAATTTGGGGTCTCTTCCTAGTTCTCTGTGATGGACCAATTCATGCCAAAGCCAGGAAGCAGGAGGAACAGCCTTCACCTCTCTCTTTTCTCTCGGAGCTTCTGGCAAAGTCTTCTTTGACCCCTGTTTTTTTAGACAAATCTCTGCAGTCGAATATGTGATTTCTTTGGATCCCCAGGAGAGCCCTTTGTGCCTGATGATGTCTTCTCTGATTTTTACAGATGAGTCACGAAAGGTGGATGGATATACCCAAGGTCCCTCAGCTAGTAAGCAGCTGAGTCATGAAGTGAATCAGGGGTCTTTACCCCAAAGCCCATGTCCTTTCCTCTATCACATAGTTTATTCACAGATTTCCTGTAAGAAAATCTCATTTGTTTAAATCAGTGCCTTTTCAAACTGTAACTTGTAACTCAAGTCACTAAAAAAAAAAGTGACACTCTATTAATAGAAGTACTATAAGCCACAGTGTCAAAAGTTATTAAAAAATAAGTGTCTGTCATAGAGGTAGGCTTGTGAGTGGGAGGCAACTGGGGGACACTAGCAGAGCGAATAAGTCACTGATGAAGGGATTGGTGTTGGAATATTGTATGCTTGAATTCCAATCATTAATAACTTTGTAATCCATGGTGACTAACTTAAAAAAAGATAAAAGCCAAATAGCATTTGGAATGGAAGAGAATTAAATAAATTAGAAAAGAAGTGAAATAGAGTTCTAGAGATAGTACAGCAGGAAAGGAGCTTGCCTTACATGTGGCTGACTTGGATTTTAATCGCCAGCATAACATACGGTCTCCTGAGTATTAACAGGAATTACCTCTGATCAACAGAGCTAGGAGTAAGCCCTGAGCACTGCTGGATATTGGTCCAAACATCCCCCCCCCAATCCTGAAAAATATATAGAAGTATGAGATATAAGAGAATGCATATTATATCATGAAACTTTTGCCCTATATCACAATCTGAAATAAAGTTTTCTTTTATTGAAAATTATTAAAATTTGAGCCAGAGTGGTACTTAATGGGTGGAAGTGAGTGTTCTGCAAGTAGGAACTCTGGTTTGGTTGCCAGTTTTGTAGGGTCCCCCAAGTCTCTGAACTTTGCTGAGTGTGACCTCCACACCGTCCCCTGCCACACACACACACACACACACACACACACACACACACACACACGTACTTTTAATACCTGTCTAAATTATTTACTGGGGTTCTCTTCTAACTTCTCAATGCCCCCATGTATAGAATGTCTTTGGACTTTGGTGGAAACCCATCAACTCCTAGACTTTTATTTTCCATGAACATTAGTCTTCTTGGGTCCCTGCACTGTCCCCCACTTTCTCCTGGTGCTTCCATCTGATAGTCCTCATTCAGGCTCTTAGAATTTTTTTATCATCTCCCCTTCCCTCCCTGCCCTGCCCTTTAGCAAGCACAGTTCCAACCTTCATTAAGAAGCCAATGACCGGGGCCGGCAAGGTGGCACAAGAGGTAAGCAAGCACTAGCCAAGGAAGGACCGAGGTTAGACACCCCCATGTCCCATATGGTCCCCCCAAGCCAGGGGCAATTTCTGAGTGCTTAGCCAGGAGTAACTTTTGAGCATCAAAAGGGTGTGACCCAAAAAACCAAAAGCCAAAAAATAAGGAAGCCAATGACCAGAGTGTGGTAGGGTGGTAGGGTGTTTGCTTTGCACGTAACATGGCTGACCCAGGAGGACAGACCTGGGTTCAATCCCTGGCATTTCATATGCCCCCCCTAGCTAGGAGCAATTTCTGGGTGCATAGCCAGGAGAAGTAACCCCTAAGTGTCACTGAGTGTGGCCCAATGCCCCCCCAAAGTCAGTGGTCATGGGAGAGCCCAGATCTGACCATCTGTCCTCTGCCCAGTTCCAGACTCAGTTGCCAACTCTCCAAGGAATTTATCCCCAATCTCCATGGCTCTGGACAGCCTGAAGTCCAAGGGAATCCACAGGGAATGCCCACCTGTGTGAGCCAGGGACATTACCTCCTCCTCGTCATCCAGACTAATAACCTGGGCGTCCCTCTGCTCCTGCAGCGACATCTAATCAATGCCCCGTTCTGTCAGTTCTGCCTCTGCGGCACCTCTCCATTCGCTCTGCTCTGCCCCTTTCTTAGTTCACAGTCTCATTATTTTACATGGAATTTGGGTTCCCATCATCTCCCTCCTCCAGTCCCACTGACTGCCACAATATCAGAAATGCAGGCGTTGGTGATGGGAATGTTGCACTGGTGATGGGTGGTGTTCTTTACATGACTGAAACCCAAACACAAACATATATTAAAGTTGTTTAAATAAAAAAAAATTAAAAAAAAAAGAAATGCAGATGGCTTTTGATGCTCAAAATGCATGTGGCTTCTTTATGGAGAATCATCCTCTGGATTAGCCTAGTGTTGGCTGGAACTATTAGCCAGATATTTCAGCCTTCTAGGTGAGCCCTCCCCACTTCTCCAACCAGCCCCCCTGCAGCTTCCCTCACCTGGATCTCCTGCTCCCTGAGGTGCTGGGTTTAGCGCCTCTGGTCTCTGTAAACTCAGCATTGTCTCTTAGACCTTATGCCCCCCAGGCCACCTTTTCCCGTTACTCCCCCTGATAAAATTGGACTCCATTGCTGCTGCCTCTTTGCAAACTCATTAGCGAGGAACACTTGAAGTTGAAGGTCAGCCCCTTAATGCTTTTAGCCTCCTGGGTCACATAGGATGGTTATTACTTGTTTGCACTTTGGGCTCCTGCTCTGACTGCAAACATCTACAAACTAGGTTCCCATTTTTCTAGACCCAAGGGACTGGTATTATTAGTAGGGATTCTAGATTGTTGGTAAAATCAGTGATGTTTGGTCTAGCCTTGAATAACTCACTGAATTTCTCCAACTCATCTTCACCTTTAAATTCCTAGAAACTTTTCATTATCTGCACGCAGCGCTGACCTGTATCTTCATACATGTTCTTAAATTCTTACTGAACCCTTGGAGATCCTAGAAACAGTTTCTCCAGCTTTGAGGAAGAGAGACGGAGAGAAATGAAGGCTGTCCAGCTGGTGCAGGTAAGAAGAAGGTCTAGAATTGAAGTTTGTCTGACTCTTTTCACCACAACGAACTGTCAATTGGAGGGTAAAGACTCCAGACTTCCCTGGGATTAAATGTGATAATGTATGTGAAAGCCCTAGGTAAACTGTTAAACATCAGGAAAATGCAAGATGAACTTATTGTCATTAGGAGCAGCCTGGCTCTGTGTATCATCAGAAGTCTCAGAAACCCCAAACTGGAAATCGTTGCTCTTTAGGCCAGCAGCACAGCCCTATGGGCAGGCAGCTTGTGCAGAATTACTGCACCTTGTTTGTGCATGCAAATAAATGGCCCCCCACTAGCAGGCGGCCCTGGAGTTAGCAGAGAGATGGAACAGGGGCTGTACCCAGCTGCGGAAAAGCAGGGAGTTTGGGGGGAGAGGAGCGTTTGTCAGTTACAGGTCAGGCCATCAGATGAAGGCCCCGGTGACACAATTGTGTTTTAGACTCTTCAGGCAGCTTTGTTGTTGCCACATCCCATTTAGAATCTCAGCAGCATGCTTGGGGTCGTGAACTGCACTGCTTTTAGCTGCTGCCACTGGTTTGTGAATCATTCTGTTTACAACCCTGTCCGTACTCTCAGGGTGGCAGGCCTGTGGGGCTGCAGTGATGTATGGCCATGCCTGGGTCACGGAGGCATCCGGGAACATCCACAAGAGGCAAGATTCACAGTCCTAAATAGACCACACTTGGCTGGCCACTTGGTCATCCCCAGCCAATCAGGAGGGGGTTTGATGACAGTTGCTCCAGGGACCTATATGGCAGCCATGGCTCGGAGCTCACCCGAGTTTCTTTCTCCTGCAAGTTGCAGTGTGGTGATAGAGGGGAACTGATGCTCTTTCTTACCATGCATGCTGCCCACAGTGGAAGTTGAGCTTAATCCATCCTCCCCCACTTATCATCTACACACTGCTTAATTCCATCCAACATCATTGCTTATTAATGTCTCTTGTTTTTTTTTTTATTACTGAGAAGAAACATGTGCTAACCCATTTGGACAAAGCATGAGCATGCCTGTAATTTAGTGCCTGCTGACCCCAGCTCGTGGCATTTTTCTCCAAGCATGTTTTCCCTGGGTCACTGAGCACTCATAGGTGTTCGATGAACATCTTCTTTCCAAAGTGAGTTTATTTCTCCTTGAGTTAATAAAAAAAAAAAAGTGGAGAGGGGAGCTTTATAATGAAGCTGTACAAAACAGAGGCAAGAGAGGTTCTACTTGAAATCGTCCAGGTTTACCTTCCCTCTTTGGTGGGATAAGGAATGATGAGTTCAACCCTGTGTACTCATTTCACGCCTTCAGCGAATCTCCTCTAATATTCAGTTCAGCCCTAGAAATGTGAGCCTGTGATGCCTTCTGGGATGCAACGACCTGTTGTTTTTGAATCTGGTTGTTTTTAAATCTGTTGTGAAAAATCCCTATAATAGGATGTGCCACTCTGTTCCTTTAGTCTGGCTTTTAGAGCATCACCACTGGATATGATTATCTTCCAGGCTCACCCTCGTTGTGTTTACGTTATCAATTTTCTTGGGATAGGACCATCATTTTCTTTTTCTGTTTTTGGGCCACTTATCAGTACTCAGGGCTTCCTTCTGACTCTGTGATTAGGAATCACCTCCTGATGGAGGAATGTATGGGATGCTAGGGATCAAACCCAGGTTGGTCACATGCAAGGCAAGTGCCATCTCTGCTGTGCTATCGCTCTACCATCAAGGGGGAAGAGCCATCATTAACTCCTTCTCCTGACCTGGGTTGTAACTCCACCCTGGATTTAGGTGTAACTACCTGAGACCCACCCATTTCTGGGAGGGGTCTTGGGAACCAGATATTGTGTGACCTTACCTGCAAGACCCTGCCCATTCCTGGGAGGGGTCTTGGAAAAGGTAGATAAGCTTTTTGAGCCTGGGGATTAGGGGGTCTGCCCTGCTGCGCTCTCTGGCTTTTGGGTCATTGACTCTTTTGGTCTTTGACCAGGATGGAGGCCAAAGGAAGATGGCTAAAAGGAGTTAAGATGCAGGGCTAAGAATAGCAATGCTTGAAAGGTTATAAGATAGGCCACACACTTGTGGTGAATAGGGATGAGTAAAGCTGATACTTTTTGATGCCTGTCTCTGCATGAGTCTGATTGCGCTGTTCACCTGGGCCTGGGACCCGCCGGCTGGATGGGGGTTGCGGAGCCACATGGCCTGGGATGGTAGAGAGAAATCCACCTCCATCCTTCTCCATCCAGCACCATCGTTAATTATTTAATTCAACACTGGGTGGGGGCCCAAGGGACTTCAACACAAGATTTCCATGCAGGAGTCTTTTGTTTGATCCCTGACACTCATCCAACTGTGGTCTTGGAGGTTCTATAAGTACTATAGGGTTGCGACTTGTAAGCCTTGAGCTAGGAGTAGCATTTGAACATTTCTGTGTAGGTAAAAAAAAAAAGGCAAGAAAAAAGCAATCATGTTTTAAAATTTAAAATCATTAAAACTAAAACTGAAAACCACACAAACCAACCATATTCTCTTCTTCCTCAGGAAAGAGATTCTGGGCTCTTTGCATACTCACTGCCCTTGTAGAAGGTCCAAAGGACATTGGACCAAATAAAGATCAGAGGCCCACAGGCTACTCCTAAAAGGACTCTGATGACCAGGGTGGCCAATGAGATGCTTCTTGGGACAGACTAGGGTGGTCTTATGTACATAGTGTCAGGAATTGTCAGTAACCCCTGAGCCTTTTGACCCCTTCCATTCTAAGCAGAAAAATTCCTGGCTTCCCCAGATCAGTCACTTTCACTCTGAGGTGAACTCGGGGATTGTGGGGTTTGCAGGTGTGCTGCCCTGTCAAAGGTGGCAGAAGTGAGGGGTTAGTGAGGGGTTTTCTTTCCTAAGAGGGAGCAGTTCTTCGGAGCAAGAACAGAATTCAGGGCTCTGTGCTGGCCCTTATTGTTTGCACATAGGCCAGAAGGAGAATCATGGAACTTTCTCTGGTGGCCTTGGCTCCATCATTGGCAACAATTTTTGTTGCCTTTTGAGAGCTCAGAGCATCTGCCAGGAACCACATCTTGTAAATCCAGTGTCTGAATTTTAGCCCCCCAGACGCCTTCTTTGCATAGATCAGCCTGCAGAGCTGCAGCTAATAGCTCAGCACGGCTTGCGGCGCCAGCCCCAGTTCACCTGCAGACACTCGGTGGTGGTGCTTATGGAGATGACAGATTTACTGTCGCGTGACTCCATAAAATAACATTTATGGGAATATCTGCACAATTAGAGCACACTCAGGTCATAAATACGCTGGCACCCAAGCCACGTCAGATGCATCCCCCGCATAGGCGCCTGCAGCTCTTTGGAGGGATGTGTCTCCTGCAGGTAACTGGCCCCTGGGAGGCAGAAAAACTGCTGGAAAAGTGCCTGAGTTCTTGGAGAAAATTCTAGTGTCTGAGTCCTGAAGAATCTTTCCATCACAGTCTTACAAGGTAGCTATTCTTAGGACCCATTTTTCTTCACAGGAGACCAGCTGAAGGAGATATTTTTTGGGTCAATATTTTATCTTTAACCCAGGGTACATTTTCTCACCCATTCAATCTCCCTCTTGTTGCCTTTAAGAGAGGCCAGGAGATGGTATAAAAGTTTGGGTTTATGCCTAACACATACATGACCTGGCACCACCTGGTCCCTTGAGCATCACCAGATACAAGCCCTGGGGGTACCCAACACTGCCAGGGTGACCTGAGTATTCCTAGCACCATGTGGCCTAAGTAATCATATATTCTTCAGTCCTTGCACTGAGTTTTCTGGCTGATGATTGCTGGAGGATGATCACATGAACACCACTGGGGAGCCCCAAAACCACTTGATTGTTTGGAGTCCACCAACAAACTACCTGGGAGCTAGGAACTCCCCTCAAACCACATGAGATTTGAGAGCCCCCATAAAACCATCTGGCAACTGGGTTACTTATCTTCAAAGTTGGGTTTATGAACCCAAATTAATGATTTTTTATTTGGGTGTCCTCAATTATCTTGCATGAAAACAAGACATTTGGTCAAACACAGCTCTGGGTTTCATGGCTGTGACTCCATCCCACTCCCGTCTAAGCCTCCATCCCCTTCACTCCCAGCTCTGGAACCTGTTAATATCCTGAGCAGAGCCACTGGAACCATAGAAGCCACAGCTTTACTTTGGCATCCCCAAATTCAAGACACCCTTGAAAATACCTGCCAATGTTCTATTTTAGGACTCCTCCAAACACAATACCTAAAATGGAATCCCTAGGGGACAGTGATTAGATGCTGTTGATTCACTTGTTGAAGTACCACAATGCTTTTGTTGCTGCAGAAGCCCTTCTGCTGGGCCAGGCTGACCAACCATAAAGTGACAAATGGAGCCCAGCATCGAGCTGTGTCCCTGCTGGACTGACTTCCATTTCCCTCGACTTTTCACCACTTTCGCTACTGATTTGACTCACCACACAGAACGTTTTCACAGCCAAGTGACCATGTGGTGGTTAAGTGGGGAAGGGCTGGTTTCTGTTCCTTTTCTTAGAGGGGGGAACCCCAAGATCCTGCACAATTATAAGCCAGAGGGAAGCCCCTCAGTATGGTCCCTCTCTGGAGACAGAGCACATGTTTCAGGACAGGTTAGTGGAAAGATGGTCCCTTGTGTGCACACGTCTATTCTCTCTCTCTCTCACTCTCTCTCTCTCTCTCTCTCTCTCTCTCTCTCTCTCTCTCTCTCTCTCTCCCTCCCTCCTTCCCCCCTCTCTCTCTCCCTCCCACCCCTCTCTCTCTCATCCTGGCCTGGCCTGGCCTGACATTTTACTAACCCAGGACCTAGTGGCCCATTATTAATAGAAAATGCCATTTCCACTGATTAGCCTCTTGCAGGGCATTTGTTTCTCTTCTCTAACGCCCACCCTGTCTAAGTGTGTTCTGTGGTCCCCCAAACTCTGTAGAAGGGGGGTGGGAATGAACTCTGAATGAAACTGGGAAGCACAAGGGGTTGTAAGTTCTAGATGCAGAGTGAAAGGTGCCAATAAGGCAGGAAGAGCTGAAGGAGGTCAGAGGTCATAGGAACTAGGAAAGAATGAGGAGAAGCTAGAGAGAGAGTTCAGAGAACTGGGGCACATGCAAGATTCAAACTCTATCTCTGGTTCCACATTAGTCCCTGAATACCATTAGGTATAGCCCTGTTGCCCCTTGTCCTCTGAGCCTTATGCCAAATGGCATCACATCACCAGGCTTGAGCATTAAACCATACAGACTGGTTGTTGAGTGTTACTAGGTATGGCCCTGAAGTGTCCTGAGCATTATTTAGAAAGCCCCCTTCCCTAAATGAAGAGGAGGACTGGAGCCACAATACAGCAGGTTGCTGACCTGGATTCCATCCCCAGCACCCCATAGGGTTTCCTGAGCACTGCCAGGAATAATCCCTCAGAAGAGAACCAGGATTAACCACTGGCACTTCCAGGTGAGGCCGAAACAAAAGAAAAGACCAAATAAAATTAACAAAATGAATAGCCAAGGGCCCTCCGCCTCCTATCTTCTGTGCCCACCCTGAGTTTCATGACCTGACTACAATTTTTTTATGAGGAGGCCTAGTTTTTATGTTGGTTGATTGATTAGTTTGTGGAGCCACACCTCTCAGGATTCAAGACTGACTCCTGGCTCTATGTCAGGGATTACTCCTGGCAAGGCTTGGGTAATGCTAAGGACCTATTCCATGCTGGCTATGTGCAAGGCATTGTACTAGCTCTCTGGCACCCATTTTCACAGACACAGAACGTGTAGATATAAAAATAAACACCTGTATGGGAGGCTGCAGTGATAGCACTGAGGGAAAGGCATTTGCCTTATACATACATGGTCAACCCAGATTTGATCCTCGGCATTCCCTATGGTCTCCTGAGCTTGCCAGGAGTAATGCCTAACCACTATCAGGTATGGCCAACAAAACAAAAAATAAATAAAAAAAGCAATGAACATATTTGTAACTCCCACTCACATCTAGAAAGTGAAAGCTTTTAGAACTTTCCAAGGGCCCCAATTCTTGTCTAAACCCCACCTTCGTCTGCCTGAGTGACCTGTAGGCTTCAGGGGATTTGTTTGGGTCATTTTGGAATGTTCCATGAATGGAGGCATCCGTGGTGCATCCATGGGTCTGACTTTTCTCTAGTTCAAGAATCTGAACATGGCAGATCTGCATCTTAGTTGCTGATGTCCCAGCAGAATGCAGACTCTGTCCTGTCTGGTGGCTGAGAGGGCTGGAAGTAGGGGCACTAGTGAGAGAAGGACATATGGAAGGAGGTGATGTAGCAAAGCGGTGAAGGAGTAGATGTGACTTCAGGAGAGTAGAATGAGGATAAAGGGCACAGGAGCAGGAAAGGGGATCCCTGACCCTCAGACCTGGACTCTGAAGCCACACCCCTCAACATTACCTATGCTCATCAGTACCAGCTGATACTAGCAACCACATCTGCAGCAGCCGGGCTAATCACTGCCCACGAATGCCCACACCTGCCTTCTCCTCCTGCCAGCCCCACCACCTGCCCGCCTGCCACTTTCAGTCCTCACGCTAAATCAATAACTGAGACCTCCGAGGGGCTCCGAGTTTCTCTGTTCCTGCCTCCTCCCCTTCAGCCTGCTCCTCCCCTCCCACCCTCAAACCCATCTGCCCGAGCTCGAGTGGCTGCTGCCAGGCAGCTCTTCTAGCAGACAGCCCGGCTCACTTGGCCTGGCCTTAGCAGCTGCCGACACTGCAATTTAAGAATCACCCCGCCTGGGAAAAGTTCATTAAAAGACAGTAACCATGTATATTGCGTAGTGACTGTGGGGCACCGATTCCACCTTGCTAATGATTTCTCCGAAATGACCAGAGCTGCGGAGGGAGACTTGGTTCAGAGGTGCTGCTGTCCGGACAAGGCTGGACATGATCGAGCTTGGACAACTTTCAGAAGGAATGGCTCTCATGGTAATGGGGACAGAGCCTCACAGTCACATTTGGCTTTGGAAGGTGCCTTGGAAAAGTGGACTGGCCCATCTAGGAGGAGGTTCGAGTCTGATCACTCAGGCAAAGGAGGAGGACCAAAACTGCTTTCTCCCAAGATGCATTAGGCTTGTTCCTCCTGCTCTGCAGAACTGGGGACTCCTGTTCTGCCAAGAGCCATTTGGATATTTTGAATATCCTTTTGCAAAAAAAATAATACAGTCTAATACAGGTGGGTCTCAGACAGCCAAGAAAGAACCTGATGGTCTCTTCCATTGTGCAATAGATCCCACAATTTCATAGGTCATAACCCACAGACCCCATGATTTCATAGCCCCTACAAGACTTGCAGGCTCTTCCCAGCCCTTGGATTATTTAGAAGAAAGCAGTGCATTTAAAACTTACCTGCTATCTTGCTAGAGGTCAAACGAAGCTCGATGCTCTCAAAACCATCCACAGAAGCCAGCAACTAGGTACAAAGCAGAGGGATGTGGTCGTCCACTTACCTTGACATGTTTTACAAATCAAAACCTTCCCCTACCTCAGGCATTATTCTTGTCATTAATGATCTGAGGTGCAGCTCCCAGAAGCAGAAGTGAGCTATCATGGCTTGGCCTGAAGGCGGAGAATGGCTGGCAGGGGCTGCAGACCCCGGGAGCTGAGCATGGCAGAAAGAGGCCTGTGTGCAGGACGTCAGGCGAAAACTTCCCAGTGGGAAGCCGGACAAAGCATCCAGCCACTCAGCAAGGGCTTAACGAGCACCTCCAGGCTCTGTTAGTTGTGGGGCGTGATTGGCTATGGCGAGAGTAAACTCAACACATGTGACTTGAAGAATATGAGAGTCAGTTGGAGAGATTTGGCGGGAAATGGACAGGACCGGTGAGATGTTAGTTCCCTTTGCCTTGTTCCTGTCCAAGTGCTTCTGTACCATTGGCAAAGCTAAGTCCCAGGACTGAAGAATGCAAGTATGTGAGGTGAAAATCTGCCGTGGGGGCCCTCACCTGCCTCTCCTTGGTGCTTATCTTCAGGTTTTGTCCTGATGAAATGCTAAAGTTCCTGGTCTCTGGGTGGAGGTGGGACACTGTGCCCCAGTCACAGTGTAGGAAGAGGAGTAGGAGATATGGGACCTGCTCTATGAGGAAATTCAGTTACTCCAGGACTCAGGTCTCCTATATCCATATTTACAAAGGATGTGTCTGCCCCTCTGCAGAAGCAAGGCAGGGCTTGGCTGTGCATAAAAAACAAAACAAAACAAAACAAACAAACAAAAAAAAAACAAAAAAAAACACTATTGGAGTCTGCATCATGCCTATTAACATTGGTACAGATCATGGGGAAATGCATGTTGTGGTGGAATAGCTTACAGCAAGGAAAAGGGATTGGCTGTCTGCTGCTTACAAACACCTGAACTCTTCATGTGGTGCTCCTCAGGATAATAAAGTTCTTTCCATTGCTACAAACCAGGCTGCTCTTTCCAGCCTCCTTCTCTCCACGTACCCAGTTCTCCCATTGCAGAGCCCTTTCAGCTCCCAGCCCTTTTGTCTTCCCTCTCCTCTTGCCTCTTTCCCACCCTGGCCTGCTAGCAGCCATCCTGAGTCCCCACCGGCCCGCACGCCCCCTGGTGTCAGGATCTACTCATAGCACAGGCAGAGCTGCCCTGCTAATGGATAGAAACCAGTATGGGCCACTGGGGAGCCTGTTAGGAGCTGTAATCGACGCTACTGAAAACACTTACAGTCATTCTCATACCTCTCATTCCCAGACCCCAGCGCCCCTACTCCAAGCTGCTGTAGCAAACACCCAGAGGAGATGAGTGGGGTGTTTGCACACACACCCCACATTCCCCACCCCATTATAGAGACCTAAAATCTCAGACAATATACCAGCACATTGGTTTCATTAGAGGCCTGTCTATCCTCACAGCATCTTTCAAGGTCATTTTGGATCTGAGCCTAATCTTTTTGGTGTTTTTTGTTGTTTGTTTTTGGTTTTTGACTCTACGCTCAGAAATCACTCCTGGCAGGCTTGGGGGACTATATGGGATGCTGGGATTCGAACCAACATCCTTTTGCTTGTAAGGCAAATGCTGTACCTCCATGTTATTTCTCCGGCCCGAACCTAACCTTTATAAAGCCCTTTGCCTCTGATCACTTTTTGAAGCACTGGAGGTTAGAATTTGATCCAGGCTGTGGCTCAGTGGTAAGGCGTTATGTGTCTCATGTAGGAGGCCCCAGTTGGACCCTCTGGTCCACAGTCACAGTCTGGCATATGGATTAGGTGGTGAAAGAGGACATGTGCCCATAGGGCACACCCTCAACAGACAACCTGCTGTCTCTTTATTGGCACATCAGAGCCCTCTGACTTATTTGCCTCAATGCCCTTGGCTCCAATTATTCCAGAATCTTCTTTGATTGTCTCCCTCTTCCGTCCTCAGCTCTGTGTTGGCTTGAATAATAGGCTTCTCCAAGCAGTTGTACTTGGTCCTGTGGGAGCAGCCAAACATTTCTTCCTTAGCAGTACTGTCATATTCTGCACCAAGAAGAAAGGAAGCAGAGCCTTGTAGAAGACCTACTGTGTGCTCAGCTCTGGTTCAGCACTTTAGCATAACGCTCCTCATCAGTCTGAAGGGAGAAACCAGGGCCTGGGATGGGAACAAACATAGCTTGCCCTGGTAAAGTGCCATGGCTGTCACCCAGTGCAGAGCTGCCCTTGGAAGCAGAAACCAGATCTTCCCTTAAGTCATATAGTTTTCCTTTCTAGAACAAGTTCTAGTTACTGTTCTTTTCCCTCCAGGGGACCAGGACTGGGAAGGCCTCCCCCTTACCCACACAGGCCAGGAGCCCAGAAAATCTGGACATGGAGTGGAATCTCTCTGCCTGCAGAATACAAATGGCAGGAATTCTTCTGATTAAAACTGAATGCCTGATGTCCCCGTGCCCTGGTCCCTCCACAGAGCCCTTCAACTAAGCCCTTCACCATACACAACTCCCCTGACTCTTGTACTCTTTTTGTCTGTTTATTTGTTTTTGGGCCACACTCAGTGGCACTCAGGGGTTATTCCTGGCTCTGTACTCAGAAATTACTCCTGGCAGGCTCAGGAGACCATATGGGATGACTGGGATCAAACCCAGGTGAGCCATGTGCAAGGCAAATGCTCTATGTGCTGTGGTATTGCTCCACTCCCCAAACACTCTTTATGTATTTATTTTGGTGGGAGCTGAATATGGATAGTACTTAGGGATTTTTCCTAGCTTTGTGCTCAGGGTTTGCAGGACCCTATCTGAACCTGGAAGGGAAGCCTAGTTGATGCCATACAGACCTACCTGCTTTACTATTGCTCTGGCCTCACTCTTTTGCATCTTTAATTGCTGCCTTTGCTTTACTCAATCTATACTATGCTATATGCCTTCTGCCCTGGTGCTGATCTGCTGTCCCACTCACATGACCCCTGTGCCTCCCTTTGCCCCTGTCACTCTCAACTTGCCATCCAGTCCATGTGTGGCAATGTTTGTTCTTCTTTCAGATCTAGCTTCAGTTCCTTTTCTCTTCCGTCCTCCACACCCTTGACCTCACTGTTTCCATCTCATTCTAGAAGCCTTGTCCTGTATAGTACCCCCTTCTCACCACTACCACCATCCCTAGTCCTACCCCTCTCTGGAGACAGCAGAAACACCCACTTCTCCTGAGCAAAATCTGGGAGAGTCCCTGAGACAACATTCATCAAAGCAACAATACAAACACAACCACACAAAAAGTTGTCACCAGCCTAATGCCTACTGCCACTTTATTTAGCTCTGCCCATTCCCACCTTATTTTTAAATTCCAAAACAAACATGCTTATGAGTAGACTGGAGAGAAGAGTGACATATTCCCATGGTTTTTTCCTCAACTAAAGTTTGGCATCCAGTGAAACCAAATGATGCCCTGAGACTATGCAAGGCAACTAAGTGACAAGAAAAAGACGATTTGATGATTTCACACATGTGTACAAAAGAAAATTAGAATGCTAATGAGCACAGAATTCAAAAATCTAAGAGGCAGATATTGATCATAGGGACCTGGGGGCAAGATAACTGGAATGGATAAAAAGGAAGAGGAGGTGAAAAAGGCTGTGGAGTTCAAGAAAAAAAAAACTGAAAAGAAAAGTAAAGAAAAGCAAAGGAAAAGAAGACCCTATAGACAGTATAAGGACTTGCATGTGGCCTACCTCAGGTTTGATTCCTGATACCCAGTGCCTGCTAGGAGTGACCCATAAGCACAGAGCCAGGAATAAGCCCTGAGCACAGGCTACCCAAACAAAAACAAAACAAGAAAAAGAGAAAAAAAAGGAAAAGGCTGTTCTTATCTGTCCATTTGTAATAAGCGTGATGGGAGACATGAATAGTATTAGCATCAAAACTATGGATGTACTGAGCCTCAGAAGGAAGAAAGTTGGTTGCTAGAGATGCTGCCTTTAATGTATGGGGGTGAGGTACCCCACTTCTGTGTACAATCCCAAGGTCTGAAATAAAAATGGTATCACAGCCATGATCTTGTCGGGGCACAAGAACAAGAACGGACATGGGTTAAAAAGCTCCCCAGCGGCCAGAGAGATAGCATGGAGGTAAGGCATTTGCCTTTCATGCAGAAGGATGGTGGTTCCAATCCCGGCATCCCATATAGTCCCCTGTGCCCGCCAGGGGTGATTTCTGAGCATAGAGCCAGGAGTAACCCCTGAGAGCTGCCAGGTATGACCAAAAATAAATAAATAAATAAATAAATAAATAAATAAATAAATAAAAATTATTAAAAAATAAATAAAAGGCTCCCCATCCCTAATTGTAGAGGAATCCAATACCACTGGTGCTGGAAAAAAAAGGAAGAAAAAGAGTGAGAGACAGAGAGAAAAGAGAGAAAAGAAAATGTCTGCCCCAGAAGCAGACAGTGGGGAAAAGTGGGAGGGAAACTGGGAACATTGGTGGCAGGAAATGTGCACTGGTGATGTGTTGGAAATTATATGACTGAAACTCAATCATGAAAAACGTTACAATTGCGAGAAAAAAGATCAACTTAACTGTATTATGAATGACCTTGTAGCTATCATATTTAAATAAAATAACTAATTCTTAAATAAAAAAAAAAAGAATGGTAGCATGGGCCACAAAAGGAGAGGCCAAAGCCATCCCTCTTGCTGGGAGGGCTGAAATAGCTCTATTTGATGGTCTCATCCTCGAAGCTGATTCTGCCAATCTGTTTCTATACACACTGGAGGTAAACCATATGCTCTGTTCTTTTTTCCAACTTCTTCCAGACCTTCCCAAGCCCCTCTGCATATCCCTCTCTATAGATTGCAGTATTGCCCTAGCAAGCATTTTACATACAAATGAGGAAGGGCACAATGAACTACCATGAGAAATTCTGTATACTTCCCCTCAGGATTACAGTTACCTGGGCTTGCCTCTAGTCCTTCCAAGATTTTGGCCTGGAGGGTCCATTTCCTACTGGATTGCAGGAAATTCTGGGCAGTGGAGAGTCCTCAGCCCTAAGGAAAGCTGATTCTGTACAGGGATCTGAAGGCACCCACTGGCTCTTCCTACAATGGCCCCAAGAGCAGCTGCAGAGCACCTGGAGTTCTGTTTCCTGCTCCTGCTGCAACAAGTGACCTTGACCGGCATATTGCTTTGAAACCTGTCCTAGGGACTGAGAAGAGAGCACAGTGGTTAGGAGCACTTGCCTTCTAGCTCTGATGAAGAGTTCAATGCCCAACATTGCATCTCAGGAATGGCCTGGGGACCCCTCTCATAGCTCAGTCTGAGTGAGCATCATCATGGCTCCAACCCTGGCATTGAACCATTGAGTCTAGATAGTCAAATATCTCTGGGAGTAGCCTACAACTTCTGGGGAGCTCCTCCCCAATAAAAGCCCAGATATTTATCTTACTGGTCTTCAGTAGTTTTCACCCAAAATTTACTAGGAATCGAAGTCAGTGGTCAGCAGAGCTGAATGACTTGATGAGACTCTAGAGGAGGTTGTATTGTCTTCCTTGTTTCAACAGGAATAAATGGTAGAGGACATCACCAGAGATATAGGTCTCTCTCTCTCTCTCTCACTCACTCACTCTCACTCTCTCGCTCTTTCTCTCTCTCATCTTTCTGAGTGGGGAACAGAAATCTCTGCTTTTAACTTTCCTAATTATGACATTGGGGGATCCACCTGGTAGCCCAAACAAATATCCCATTTCTAGATCCTCCTTTAAGATGAATCTTGTCAAAATTTAGTAATATCAGAAGTAAAACCAGTGAACCAACCGCCCAAGTGACTAAGTTAATTCGAGTTCCATATGCACATTACAAAGAGACCCTTTGCAAACTGGAACTTGCAAAGTGAAACCCAGAAAGAGACAGAGATCTATTGTTGGAAGAAATTGATGTGGTCAGAAAGCCACCCTGTTTCCTTCTCACTGTGGTGGATTAGAATACTATAACTTTCTCTTTATTTTCTTATTAATATTTTTATTTAAACACCTTGATTACAAATATGATTGTAGTTGTGTTATAGTCATGTAAAGAACACCCCCCTTCTACTATAACTTTCTTAAGTGAGAGCACAATGCCTAGTTGTTCCCAAAGATTAATTTTGGAAAGCACCATAAGCTCTGCTTATGGTTTCCAGAGGCATATGTAACAAGGCAAGTCCTTCTTAAAATTAGGTCCTACCTTAAAATTAAGATAAATTGAGTTTTGTTTGTCCATTCAAACTGCTCTTGTCTAACTGTATTTTAAATATTTTATCTACAAGCTCTCTTTCCTCATGGACAGTAGTCCCAAATTTGTTAACTTATAAACATTGTTGAGAAGCTGTTATATATAATTTTTTTAACACTTTGGAACTTTTATTTCATGCCTTTGATTATCTCTTGAGAGAGTATTAGCTTATACTATTGCATAAGTTTCAGTTGTACAGGTGTATACTTCAACATCTGTATATATCACCAAAAGTTTATTTTCCATCGATCATCATACCCACTGATTTATTCCTGTTTTCCTGGTTACCATCATTACATTCTGAAAATATAAGAGAGTTTGAGTTGTCTTTGTTCATTTGCTTTGATTCATGTTTTGAACATGTATGGTTACTATTTTACAGTTCCTAATTTATCTGATTCAGACTGTCTATGACCAAGAAATCAAAATTTCTAGGTACTTATAAAGTACAATCAGAGTGGTGAATCCTTATAAATCATTGCTACTGGTGTTTCTCAAACTTTAAATGCAAATTTTGATCCCAAAGTTCTGATGTGGAGAGTCTTAACTACTTAAAGCCTATGGCCAACACTAGCAAGTAGCTTGTTAGAAATGCAGAAATGCAGAAACTCAGACCTACTAAGTCAGAATCTGTGTTTTAACAAGTGCCACGGGTGATGGTAAGAACATTAGAATTTGACAAGCATCGTGCTTGGTATGAGTTTTAAGTAACTGCAGTAACAGGAAACATCTAAGGCTGATTCACTTAACAAGAATCATTCATCTCGAAGACACCTTATGTTTACATTATTCTGATAGAGACATTTAAATGGTTTCCCAGGGAATATTAGAGGCCTGGCTGTCTAATATCTGCTTTCCAAATGGAAATCCTCCTCATCTTGATGCCAGAGTTATGAAAACATCCTGCTCTTCATAAGTTAGATAGTGATACCAACCTCCCCCCCTGAAGACCTCTAACCTGGGCTCCAGGAAGAGGAGGATTTGATGAACATGCCAATTCATCCTGATTTCCAGGTCTCCAGCCTGTAACATATTGAGCTCCTCAGTGGAACCTTCTCCATCTCAGATACACTAATTAAAGCCTCCTAACTGCTGAGAGGGAGCTTATGGTTCTGTCATTTCCAGAAATTCCTCCCACCATGACTCAGGAGTAATTTCTTTATAAGAAAATGCTCTTGAAATGGGAATTTTCAGTAGGGTCATAAAATTATTGAGACAATTCCATAAGGTTGACATTCTTCTTCCAAGAGAAAATATGGCAGAAAGCTTTATGAGCAGAGATTCTAAGAGGTGAGGGGCATCTGAGACCCCTGAGAAGTTATGAATGCCAAGTAGGACCACAGAGATGCCTTTTCATCAACTTCAGTCATTAATTCCTACTCTTATTTCTATCTGTGAACTAGTATCCAACTTTAACAGTATTTATTATTATCATTGTAATAATGTTATTGGTATGAAAGAAAAGAAAGCCTTATAAATTCTAGCTAGATCTCTGCATGCTTTTCATTTCTTGTGCCACGCCAGTAGTGTTCAAATATTACACCTATCTGACTCTAGGTTCAGGATGCCAGAGATTGAGCCCCTGGTTGGCTGCCTGCAAGAGAAATGTCCTGCATGCTCTACTACCTCTCCAGTTCCACTGTTGAACATTTAAAATCGATGAGTGAGAATAAATCAACTGTACACTTTATATTGTGGCAGATTAGTATTGGTCAGATGAAATAGAGACAAATTGTTGGGAATGGAGAGATAGTAAAGGAATAAGGTACTTACCTTGCACAGAGCCAAGTATAGTTTGATACCTGATGCCAGGCATGGTCCCCTGACTACTGCCCAAGAATAACTTATCAACACAGAGCCAGGAGCAAATCCTGAACACTGTTGAGTATGGTCTCCAAATCAAAACCAAAAAAAGAACAAATTACTGATCATATTATCCCTCCCCTACAACACGTCTATGTTTCTAAAACATTATCATGTTGACATGACAAGTTAACATGGAACATAAAGTTATGAATGAAATGTTTTCCCCACGTTTATCTCACTAAAGTTTGGGGATTCTGTTATGGCATGTCTTTTCCTATACATCCCTTTGAACATAAATTATTAGAACAATTCTGTAAATGGTCCAAGTTTTAAAATGACCCCGACTAAAGACTGACAAGGACATTGCTCAATTTTATGACATGCAATTTTCTAGACTAATACCCAGAGCCAATCAGACCATATCTGACATTTCGTTTAGGACTTCTACTCAGTGTCAGAATGCTCAATTCTTACCAACAGGTGCACTACAGAGGTTAAAAATGTCTCTTTATAGAGGAGGGCTGGAAGGTCCAGCGCACGACATGAAGCTCACCACAAAGAGTGGTGAGTGCAGTTAGAGAAATAACTACATTGAGAACTATCATAACAATGTGAATGAATATGGGAAGTAGAAAGTCTGTCTAGAGTACAGTCGGGGATGAGGTGGGAGGAGGGAGATTTGGGGCATCGGTGATGGGAATGTTGCACAGGTGAAGGAGGGTATTCTTTACATGACTGAAACCCAACAACAATCATATTTGTAATCAGGGTGTTTAAATAAAGATATTAATTTAAAATGTCTCTTTATAGGGCAGAGCATCCCACAAAGAGTCCACAAGGTAAATGCCCAGGTGCATCTGCCCTTCACGAGGGGTGCGATGGTTATAATGGGGCTTTCTGGGAGTCTCTTTTATGACTTTCTATGTATTAGATTCTTTTGAATTGGTGAAGATTTTATTCTTTTCTTAGAATGCTGACTTCTAGGAAGTTCTGTTACAGGTATTAAAAAGTGAAAACACACAGATCACTATGAAATCTTACTTAATTAGCCACTTTACCGAAGTAACTAAGATCTCAAAACTAACAGGAAAAGTTCTATGCTGTAGCTCCTTTCAAATCAAGACTAGGTTTATTTAAGTAATTAAAGACCTGATGATAAAAGTGACATGAAACCAAGGGTTATTTTAAAAAATTGCCTACATTTTCTAAGCAGATAATTTAAACTATTCACAGACTGAGTTGAGAGTCTGGTACCCTTGTCTCATACATGCTCTGTTGATTAATTAATCACTAATTAATCAATGAGATAACAAAATGAAAATGAATGTAACTACTACAATCACTATAAATTAATAGTGTGAACCATAATTTAATCATGGTTTAGCAAAGGTTTAATAAATATGAAAATATTAATGTTATATAGTTAATAGTATACTTATAATTTTATCCTAACTATAACACAAAAGCATAAATGATGGTTAATAGTGACATTTAATTCTTAATTATATCGGTACACCCTATATACATCAGTATACTACAGTTTCTGACAACCCATGTTTTGAGGGTCTGGTATCCCACTTCTTCATACTAATAACATGAATAATAAATCATTATTTATTACTCAAAGATTAATGAATCTAGTAATTGAACAGTGTGATTATCCAATGAATTGAATGATAAATAAATGAAAACAAGCACAAGATCCACATTATTGTGGGTAGAGCACAGGATGAGGAAACCCTGCTCTGGGGCTGGGAAAGGAATCAGAAAATGAGGATGAGAAGGAGACACAGACCTGAGCCCACACTGAGAGACCAGTTCACAGGGAGGAATGGTGGAATCAAAGAAAACCCAGCATATGCCGACCTTCCCAAACTCCACCTCCAGGAAAAGCTTTCATTGTTGCTCCTGATCTCACCTGCCCTTGCAGCAGAGAGCCCACCTGGAGTCCCCACCTTCTGCCTGCTACAGCTGCTCCTGATGGCTGGGTAAAAGGTTGTGGAGACCTCAACTGGGGGGAGCTGGCAGAAGGAAAGCTGGTTTTCCAGATTTCCAGATGGCAAAGGTGAAGAATCCCTGAAGGCACCATGCCAACTATTTGCATGCTACCCTGAAGCTGCATCAGCATTCTGTCCACACCAACCTGGTGAGATGCACAGAGCAAACCCATCTGACATGGCTTTGACTCCAAAATATCAAATACTCAGTAGCTCTAAAACCCCTACACTAGGGCGTCCACTAAACTGGACTAACTGTTATGGCTGTCACTGTACTGATGGGTTATAACCAAATCACCAGTGTCTTTTTGCTCTGGAGCATGGTCAGGGTAAATGCTCCCAGAGGACTCAGTGATTGGCTCAGATAAGATGTCTGACTCATTCTTCAATGACAAGCCCCATTCACCTGTTACTTTGCCTTGCACTGAGCCAAGCTCTGTCACTGACTAGCCACACTTAATTAAATCAGCAGTCAGAAAGGTTCCATTGCTCTGTTCTCTGGCCCCATGATTGGCCAGGGGCCAAGAATAGGGCCCATGAGATTATTCATGAACTGCGGTGAATGACAACCCACTAACATGTCCTCTTTGCTTCCTGTTTCTAGGAGGATGAGACAGAACTTGAGGTTTATAGCTCCAACCTACTTGACTTAAAAGTCGATGAGGGCCAGGGCTGGTCCTGGGGAAATGGAAAAGGAGGTGAATGTTTAATGCAACACTCTTGTCTTTGGGAGCAACTATTTCAGCTAAAAATCCCTAACGCATGAGCGCTGCTATAAAATTTCTTTCACAAGTTCACCTCTCATTCCTTCCTTATCCCCTTGGCTTATTCACCCCATAGATTTACCTGTGGTATACTATGTCCATTCTCTCCTTTATCCCTTCAACACAACCTGTTGAAACCTACCTCAGCTGGTGCCATATTGGTGCAGGGATCATGCAGGAATATGGGACTTTGCTCATCACTACTTGCTATGGAAAAGGGTCCAAAAATTGGGATTATTGGGCTTATAGAAGGTTCAGAAATAAGGGGTCACTTCCTGGGGCTAAACAGGGCTTACAGGATACCCTGAATTAAAGAAACAAAGAAGGCAATGAGTTCTCTGTTTCTCCAATTGAAGCGTATTTTCTGGTCATTCAGACAATATTTTACATAACATGAAAAAGATGAAGCTTTCCAGCCTTAAGGACATTATAATGGATGGGTTTCCTTGCCTCACTCACACTTACACACTGTCAGGAGGAGCAGGACCACACGGACTGAAGATTCTTTTCTCCGAAAAAGCTCAGATCAGCCCAGCCCTGTGTTTCCAGCCATAGCAGCTGCTCCTGTGTCCTATTCGTCTTGGAACCTGACCAGTCCCTCATGTGATGGATGGTGTTCCACTTGATAGGGAATGGAACAAGCAATGATTTGTCATTCACCATAAAGAACTGCTATTTCGTCTGCTCCCATTCCCCGCGATGCAGCTCTGGCTGTTTGTTCTGTGCATCAATTTATAGTTTATCCTAAGACTAATGATGCCGTGTTTAAGAGGCAAGGTGGGGCTTCCTTTTTGTGTTCTACCAGCAGAGGATTACATTACTGATTGATCGTACGTGGTTGTCTGAGGCAAAAACATTTTGAATTGATACCTGGATTTGGACTACAATCAACTTCCTGGACAATTGCCTCTTGGTGCCGAATAGATCAAGGAGCTGCTGTTTTCTAATAGGGCCTCAAGGAGATTTTGACAATCCCTTCTAGGAGTGAGCAGCTTGTTGGGGGTGGATGGGAGGCGAATAGATCGTGCAGGAGGGCCAGCTGTCGGCTTGGAGCAGCCCTTGGGTTTGCACTAAAGCTCTGCAGTTTCAGTGAGCTGAAATGAGACAGGAACTGGTGGTGGTAGGGTATCCCAACAGGGCCTCCATGTGTAGCGTTTGCAAATTTTTAGGGTATTGATTTTTAAAGTGGGTTTCAAGCTACCCACACAATCTCCCTGAGATTTGGGCAGAGATCTTGTCCATTGGCTCATCTACTGTCCTCATCTACAAATGATACTGTCTGTATCATCCATGTTTCTGCCCTGGGAACACTGAATATTTTTCCTGAAATGGAAATTGAGTTCAGAGAAGGTATGTCACTATTTCAAGATCACACATCTGCCTACCCAGAGCTTGTGGCCTTTTCATCCTCTCCCATACATCAAGGAAGAGGCTTGATTTGTGGCTCCAATCCCTAAAGCAGAAGTTTAGGCTCTTTCAGTATCCCTCAGGTTGTGGTGACAAAAAACAATGTCCTAGGAAGTGCAGCTTTTGTTGAAACTTCCAAAAGGTCTGATTCATCCTGCTCTGGCCACCTCACTCACAGTGGTGGGGACACTCACTGTTCCAAGGTTTCTCAAGACAAAGACTTGAACTTGCAGAGGGATCCTGCCTGGAGTTTGGAGGGAGAAGGGGAAGCGGCATGACCCCTGGGCGCTCCCAATCACAATGTCCAAGGAGCCAATTCAACAAGCAATTTGGCTGAAAAACTAAATCACTTCCCTCTTGGATTTGTTTTCTCTGCTTCTAATTTTCCACCCACTGTCTCTGCTAGTTCATTTCCTTCCTGAAATTCTGCAGTAAATGAGGCAGCAGCAGAGGGGGTGGTGGTGTATGAGTTGGGGTGGGGGGGGGGGCTGGAGCAGTGACCCACCCTGGTACTCTGGTTGGCAAGCTCCGGTGCAATGCAGAACAGTGGGGAATTAATAGCCATTAATATCCCGAGAGGAAGTGCTGAAAGGCCAACAATGTAATTACCATTTATTCATCAGAGCAACTGTTTCCCCAACTTCTGGGGAGCAAGGCAAAGTGTCCTGATGTGGGGAGTTGGAGAAAGGGAGAGTAGGGAAGGGTATTATTACCCCTTCTACTTCTACCACAGGAAGTCTTGTCAGTCCGGGACAGTTTTCTGAGCACAGGGTGGGCAGAGAGCTCTCCCTGCTGCAAAAAGCAGTGGTCCTTGGGGCCTGAGCAATAGATAGTACCGTAGGGAGGGTCCTTGCTTTGCACATAGTGATCAGGGTTTGATCCCCAGCATTCTATATGGTCCCCTGAACTCTACCAAGAATAACTTCTGAACCTCTTTGGATGTGACCCTAAATGAAACCCAAATAGTGGTTCAGGAGGCTGGTTGTCCACCTGGGACAGCAAAGCTTCATTTTTGTCTAGTCCAATCCCACAGTTCCAAAGTTTCAGGGGTAAATTAATGACACAGACACTGGCTGACTTTCTAACCTGAGATGGGCCAATTTTCTGAGGCTTCCAAGAAAGGAGGCTGACACTCCCTAGCCCAGGAACCCCAGGCATCCAGACTCCCCAATCCCATCCTGGGGGAAGGTAGTTATTTGGCTTCTGGATGCTCTGGATCTAGCCAGGGCTGGTGAGGAGATTAGTACTGTGTTTTTCCTCTCCCCCTGCCTGGCACCAGCTTGACTGGCAGCCTGGGCAAAGACGAGCCCATTCTAAATGCTCCCCGGGGTCCAGAATGGAACTCATTACATCCAACCTGCCGGTGGCCAGCAGCTTTGCTTTGTGAGCTGTGAAACAAATGTTTATCCACCACTCAGCGCGCTTCTGAGCTATTTAAGGCGCTTGGGGTATGCAGCGGCACTGCTGGCACCAGGGAGGTGGGCAGAGCGGGACGGAGCCCCCAGCCGCCAGCCTTGGACTTGGCACAGAGTAGGTCAGTCTCTATTTATCTTGCCTGTTCCCTTTTGTCCTGAGTCCCTTCTTCTCCTCTGAGACAGAAATGTCTTTCTGCTTTCTTCTCTTCTCCTCTTCTTTGCTTTTCTCTCTTTGTTCTTTCTCTTTATTCCCACCCTCTGCTGGTTCTCTCTACTTTTCTCCCCCTTTTCTTTTCCTTTTTTTTTCAACCTTTATTTTCCTCTCATTTTCTCCTTGAAAAAAAAATTCCTATGTTTCCTCCCTTTCTACTCAAATAAGCATTGATCTTTCTTGGAGACAGTGATGCAAGTTATACAATGAACTGAAAAAGTGAAGAAAGCCTTTACCTGCACAAAGCTTACAGTCCAGGGTCAGAGAGACAGGAGGGGGGCAAAGGGACTTGCCTTGCATAGGGCTGAGTCTGTTCAATCCCCAGCACCACATGGTCCTCTAAGTATCACCAGAGGCAGTGCTGGAAACCAGAGCTCTGGTGGGATGTCTGGGAATCAATCCCAAGCACTGAACACAGGCCATAAAGGATTGGGGGCTTAATGTTTTCAGTGCCCTACGATCCTACTGGATCCAGTTTACGTGGCTACTTTCTAAAGTCCTTGACAGCTTCTTGGTGCTAGTACCCAGTCGTCTTAGCTGTCTAAGACTCCTCACTCTCCCTCCTGGCCTCTCTTCTTTCTGTTGCCTTAGCTCTTGCTTTTCCTTGCCTAAAGCCTTCAGAAGTGCAGTGGATTTGTCTTGGGGCCGGGGAGGCAGGTATCTGGTCCAAGGGGCCTAGAAGGAGAATGTGGTGGCAACTCCAGCAACTGAACACAAAGTATTTCCACAGCAGCTCTGTCCACAGGGACAGCCTTCTAGCCACACAGCAAAGGAAGACTCACAGGCCTGGCTGGAAAAGTACAGTCAGGAGGCAAGTGGTGAGAGAGCCACACAGGGTGTGCAGGGTGAGAGGGTGCCATAGGAAAGGGAATAGCAAGGGGCACATGGCTCTCTGAATCGAGAATTTGGTCACTGTTATTTGTCTGGCCAGTGCTGGGCTTTGCAGCTGGGGAAATGAACAAATGTGAATCTGCCCCCAGAAGCAGCTGCGTGGACAATCTCAGCATGAAGGTATTAGGGAGTGTCTTGCCAGGAATCCTGGGGCAGAGGAGAGTTGAGAGTTAGGAAGAACAGAGAAAGCTGGGGACACTGCCAAGGGTACTTCGGGAATTAGCAGCATGGGTGCGGTCAGGCAACACAGAAGACAGAACGACTTGTAGTGTAGGAACAATTCACTCAAAGATAGATGGGGGTATTCCCCAGTGGAGAGGAGCACAGAGAAAGAAAGCCACAGAAGTGAGCTGAGCCAGAGTTTGATATCCCAAGGGACAGAACCTGAGCCCTGGAGATGACAACCTGCCATAGCTGGGCAATTTTGGGGTCACCCTGCTTTTGGTTTAAAGTCACCCTAGAGGCAATGGGCAGCATCCCCAGACTAGAGAAATGATTACTACCACTTGGGGTACCTTCCCTCTGCCTTTCCTCTGCTTTCACTCCTGGCACCATCAGAGTACTCAAGGCTTTGGCCAATAGGACTCACTGTCTGATCCCAGACTGGCCCCTGTCCTTCTGCTTTCTCTTTCAGTGTTAACTGGTGAGAAGCATTGATGTTGGGTGGAAAGAGAGCACAGTGGAAAGGTGCTTGCCGCCTAGCACGTAGCTAATCGGGGTCAGATCTTGGCACCAGGAAGGTCTTCTGAGCACAGGGAAGGAAGGAAGGAGGAAAGAAAGGAAAAAAGGTAGAAAGGAAAAAAAAGGGATAGTGTTTTGGAGGAAGGGAGGAAAAGAAGGAAGGAATGAGGAAAATAGGGAAGAATGGAAATGAGGGAAGGATGGAAGAAAAGAAGGAAGGAAAGGAGGGGAAGAAGGAAGGAAAGTAGGGATGAAGAAAGGAAGGAAAGAAGGGAAAGAAGGAAAGAAAGTAGAAAGAAAGGAGTGAAAGAGGAAAGGGAGAAAAGGGAGGTAAGGAGGGAAAAAAGAAGAAAGAAAGGAAGAAAGAAAGAAAGAAAGGAAGGAAGGAAGGAAGGAAGGAAGGAAGGAAGAAAGGAAGGAAGGAAGGAAGGAAATAAGAAGGAAGAAAGATAAGGAAAGGATAGTGTTTTGGAGGGAAAGAAGGAAGGGAGGGAGGGAGGGAGGGAATGAGGAAAATAGGGAAGGAAAAAAGGAATGAGGAAGGAATGAAGAAATGAGGGAAAGAATGAAGTGGTGAAAGAGAAAAGGGAGGGAAAGGGGAGGTAAAGAGTTGAAGGGGATAGAAAAGAAGGAATGAAGTGCTGAAAGAAGGAAGAAAGAAGGGAGAAAAGAAGGAAGGAAGGTTGGAAGGAAT
>NC_064855.1:17258316-17308316 GCF_024139225.1 Suncus etruscus
CCTTCCATGATAAGAGCACCGTGGTACCTAAGGAAGGAAGTCAGATCCAGAGCTGTCTCAGTGTACCCTTAGCAGGTTCCCATGACTGCAGGCAGAAGCCCTAGCCTCCTCCTTCCAATGCCCCAATCAATCACAGGTTTCTCCAGGATAATCCCTGCTTCTCCATTTCTTGGCAGTCCCCACCCTACAGGCCTGCATCCTGGTTGTACCCCCAGCAAGCCTGAGCATCTCTAGTCTCTCGCACACTATATAGGGCCATTGACTGAGACACAGGGCATGGGATCCTGCAGGGAGAGGCCATGCAAGCTGGATATCAAAAGGAAATATCCTACCTCAATGGCCTCACTCTGGGCTGGGGAGAAAGAAAATGGGGGTGGTGGTAGAGAGAACAGGGGTACAGGAAAGTGAGGGAGGGAATGAAAAAACTAGAATGTTTCAGATTGAGTTTTTGTGCTTGATTTGTTTTTGTTAGGGGCCACATCCAGTGTTGTTCAGGGGTTATTCCTTGCTCTGAGTTCAGAAATAACTCCTGGCAGGCTCTGGGGGCCACATGGGATGCCAGAGATTTGTGACATGCAAGGCAAATGCCCTACCTACTGTTCTATTGCTCAGGCCCCTGTTTCTTTCTTTTTTGAGGGCGGGGAGAGAGGAATCGCAGGGGTCAGCACATCTGAAGTGCAATGGGTAAGCCTCACCCTGGGAAAACCACCTTCGTGATCATGGTATCTCCCGTCAGGTAAGTATAGGCCCCTGTTTCTAAGCAAGCTGAGGGGCTGGCACATTCCCTCTGACCTGAGCTGAAATGTTCCACTTGATTCCCTTTGCCATCAGTGACACTGTGTCCAGGTCATTGCCTGGAGTCACAATTGCCCTATCTCCATGACCTCTGGTTAACTCTGGTTAGAGGAAACAGAACTGAGGCCATGGTGACAAGGACAGTTTGGAAACCTGCTGGAACTCTCACCCATTTCTGGATTTGCCTCGATTCCATGATGAGCCCTCTGAAAGGGCAGGCTTCAGAAGTGTGGCCAGAAACTGCTACCTGACCACAGCTCAAGCTGTCAGTGAGAGGTTACTGCCGCAAAGAGATCACCCAGCTCCTTCTTTAGGATGCCACTGTCACTGGGCAGGAACAGCTCTGAGCCACAGCCCCCTGTCCCAAGCACAAGTCTCTCTAGATCCTGGGCTCCACCAGAGAGAGATTGAAACTAGAAACCCACAGTGGGATTTTTAGTGCCTCTCCATCTCCATCCACTCTGTTCTCTTCACCCTGGGAACTTCACATGCCTTTGTAGGGGCCAGATTGAGAAGGCACCTCATGGCCACAGCATTGAATGTAGGGTTCTCAATGTGCTCAGTAGCGTCAAAAGCTCTCCTGGATTCTACTGTTCCAGGTTACTACCATTCTAGGTACCATATTTTCCGGCGTATAAACACACTTTTGAAACGAAAAAAAAGATGTCAACCGAAAATTGGCGGGTCGTACTTAGTATGCCGAGTATATCCCGAAAAACGTTTTCGATATGCGCTAAACGAAAATCGTCTGGATATTGCCACAAAAACGAATTTTCCAACTCGATCTTGCACCATCACTGCCAGGCTGCTCGGACGCCTCTCTAACTCAGCCAATCCAAGCAGGCTTTTTGATGCAATGCAACTTAGAGAATTGTTCTGGACCCGAATCTACACTGTCAAAAGCCTGCTCAGATTGGCCAGAGTCAGAGAGGAAGTCTAAAATCAGGGGTCGTTTTCTACGCTGGAAAATACGGTACTAGTCCTCAAAAGGCTATGTGCGTGGGTTTCAGAGTGAATGAGAGACAAAGAGGGAGACAGGTAAAGGAGGACGAAAGACGAGGCAGGAAACTTAAAGCTTCCCTTTATAGCTGTTGTAGTTATGTTAGTAATAAACGCTTAATGCAACAAGTCAAAAAATAAAATATTTGCTAAGAGACTCATCACCCTCCTCTTAAGCCACAGGGACTTTACCTAGGTCTTTACAAATTCTCTTTCATACTTCCCTACTATGAATTAATTTTCTCTCTCTCTTTCTCTCTCTCTCTCTCTCTCTCTCTCTCACACACACACACACACACACAAACACACACACACACTCACTCTTCCATTTTCTCACTTCCCTTTTCTGCCACCCCCACCAATCTTTCCCCCTTACACCTATACTCCAAATTCACCTACAAACCGCCCAGGACAAGTGATAGTTCAAAGAGCTAAGTGAATAGCTCTGTATGTGAGAGACCTGAGTCCATTCCCTGGAGGACTACTATAGGGTCCCCCAGCAAGTACAGAATTGAGAGTAGCCCTCAAACACTGTAAGATGTAGATTCAAGGCCAAAAACAGAAAGAAAAGGTGAAGTTCTGGGTCAGGATTTAGCCCAGCAATACTTGCCTTGCAGGTGGGGAGCCCTGTTTGATCTCTGGCAATGCCCCCCCCCCCCTTTCCCAAAGAGCATACACAGAACTTCATAACATGACAGCCTGCTATTCTAGATTCCCTTGATTTCCATGTCAATTTACCATGGAGACCCTGAAACTAGTCCTTCAGAAGGCTCCCTTAGAAGCTCCCATACATGCAGAATCCCCACCCCAAGCCAGCCCCACTGTGGACACTGTTTGAGAAGGGCGGAGCTGAGCGGGGAGGAGGCATGCTGGAAAGAGACATTGCCAGTGAGAGGACATGCACATTCCTGGGATTGAGGAAAACCATATGTCTTCATATGTGATTGCTGGCCTGGTCCCCAGGGGGGCCCCCAGCTCTATTGAACACCGATGGAGTTATTTAGAAACATAAATAATATTATCAGAGAAGAGTCCCGCTGGGTAAACAAAGTCAGTGTGTGATTGTTGGAGTGTGATATTGATTGTTCTCCCTGACTAATGAATTATTCTGTTGATGAGCTTACAGGAAGAACACATAGTTTTTCAAGGCCTTGGGAGCTCAGAAGGAAGGCCTCCAAGAGCTGCTTCTGTTTAGGGGTACAGGATGCTGTCACCCACAGAGAGTGCTTTACCCACCACTCATAGCTATATGACAGGGTTTCCCACTGGCAGGGGCCCCCTCAATGGGAGAGCCATGAGGATTGGGAGGTGGGAGAGGGATAGGTAATAGACAACAAATTCAACCAATCCCAGCCTTTCCTACTTTTGACATCAGGCCCGGTCTCTACACATTCCACTGGTGTGGAAATGCTTATGAAACCAAACTCCTTAGTGCAGGCTACTTGACAACTATGTGATCTATGATCTAGAAGCTTCTTCAATGACCCTGAAGGTCACATAAAAATAATATGCTTTCATTGCATGGAGGTTTGTAGAGAGAGCATAAGGTGGAGGGTGTAAGGTCAGAGAGCTAATGTAGCAGGTATGGGCACTTGTCTTGCTTCTTTTATTTATTTATTTTTTGTTTTGTTTTGTTTCTTAGGTCATACCCAGCAGTGCTCAGGGTGTTACTCTTCGTTCTATGTTCAAAATAGCTCCTGGCAGGCTTGGGGATGAGTGGGGGGGGGGGGCATATGGGATGCCCAGGATTCAAAACCACCCATCCTAGGCATGCTAGGTAAATGTCCTACCCTTCAAGGTATCTCTCCGGCCCCTACTTGTCTTGATTTTAACTAGACCATTGGTAAGATCTCCAGCACCAGACATGATTTCGTAAGAAGTACCAGGAGTGACTCTGAGCACAGAGCCAGATGTGGCTCCCAAACAAATCAATGGTATAAGGTATTTTTCTCTTTCTATGACTCTTCAAAGTAGTATTTTAAATATGGATATTCCTAAAAAAAAAAAAAACAACCCAGACCTAGAAAATTGAGCTTCCATCTGATTAGCAATACCATTCCTAGATATATACCCCTAGGAACCCAAAACCACCATGCAGAAATGTCCTCAGTATCCTATGTTCATTGAAGCACTATTTACAATAAGCCAGAATCTGGAAACAACCCAAGTGCTTGAGAACAGTTGAGTGGCTTAAAGAAACTATGGTTATACCTTATACAATGGAATACTACACAGCTATTAGGAAAAAATGAAGTCATGAAATTTGTTTATAGATGGATATGGAGATTATAGTGCTGAGTAAAATGAGTCAGAGGAAGAGGAATAAAATAATTTCACTCATTTGTGGGATATAAGAAAAATAAAAGATAGTATGGTGATACTATCCAGAGACAATAGAGATGAGGGCCAGGAGGACTGCAGAGTCATGAATGCAGTAAGAGTAGTGAACAATCTGCTGCGACAATGATAGGTGGAACTAGTCATCTGGATCAGAATTGGGGGCCAGAAAGGAATAAAATGATATCATGGTACCCCTTTATTAGCAACAGTGCAAACCACAGTGTCAAAAGAGAGAGGAAAGAAGAGGAGAGAGAGGGTGAGAGACGAGAGAGAGAGAGAGAAGAGAGGAGAGTGATGAGAGAGAGAGAGAGAGAGAGTAAAAATGTCTAGCCTCAGTGGCAGGCAGGTGGGAAGAATGAGTGGGAGGGAAAACTGGAGACATTAGTAGTAAGAAATGTGCACTGCTGAAGGGGACATACATTCTATGACTGAAAACTCAGCCATTGAACAATTTTTGTAAACCACTGTGTTTATATAAAGTAATTATATTTAAAAAGTAGTGTTTTCCTCTCCCTTCCTCCAAGCAGGTATTTCTCAGCCAATGTCTCACCCTCTGCACACCCCCCTCACCTGACCCTCACTTTCTGGCCCTTTGTCATATCTTTATTCTCTCAACTCCCAACTCTGAGCTGCTTTGTAGCCAGTTCTCCAACCCCAACCCCATTTAACACTTGGATCTTTTCTTTTCCATAATGACTTTGCTGAATTCTTTCTGTTCCACTTGCTAATCCTTCACTACATCTCCTTGCTGCAAATATATTATTCCCATTTGTGGTTTGTTATTTCACTTTCTTTTAGCTATTGTTTGGATGAACACACATTCTTAATTTTAATGCCATTAAACACATCAGTCTTTTAATTTGTTATTAATGCTTTGGAATTTTGTTTAAGAAAGTTTCCACATCTCCATCTCCAAGAGACCTGCCTTTATTTTACTCCTAAAAGCTTTTCAAGTTTGGCCTTTTACGTGCAAGTCTCTAGTCTATGAGAATATTATGTTATGGTTTTGTACGTTAGCAATCCAATTACACTAGTCTTTTCATTAGAAGCCACAATGTTCAGTCATTTCTTCTATCCCTGGTATGTAAAAGTCAGAATATTTGGTTCTCTGCTAGCCCTCTCTTCTTATTAATCGTCAAAATAATTTGCCCCTCTATAAAATACAATATTCCAACTATCTCTGGAATAAGTTCCTTCTATTTTTTGTACCCCCCCCATGACTGATTGATCTGCCCAATCCTCAAAACTTACTTCTATGAATCTTCCCTGAGTCTTTATCTTCAGTTCCTCTCTTCTCCTCTTTTGATCTCTCATCTCTTTTATTTATTTACAATCTATTACATGTCATATATCTATATTTTTCTGTATCCCACACTAACTGCTGTGAACAGAGATGATTTCTTTTCCTTCTTTTGTCCTTGCTCTGTTCCCACCCCACTCCCCCAACAACCTCATGCAGTGCCAGACTCCAGGAGATGGAATGAATGCCTTTCAAAAAAGATTCAAAGATCTTGTACACTGAAAACTATAAGACATTGTTGAAAGAAATAGATAATGACACATGTGAAAATAAAAGATATTCTATGCTCTTGGATGGGAAGAATTAACATTGTTAAAATGACCGACCATATTACCTAAAGCAATATATAGATTCAGTGCCATTCCTACCAATGGCATTCTTCACATAAATAGAACTCAAAAAATCATAAAATGGATTTAGAATGATGAAAGACCCCCAGACAGTTAAAATAATTGTCAGTAAAAAGAACCAAGAAATGGAGGCACTGCACTCTCCAACTTAAACGATGCTGCAGAATGTGATAGGAATAAAACTAGCATGATGTTAAAATTAAAAAAAAAGAAAAACAGCCACAGATCAATGGGAAAGAATTGCGAGCTCAGAAATAAATCCACATATGCACAGATGCTTAATTTATGACAAATAGGGCCAAAACTGTACAATAGAGGAGTCTTTTTAGTAAATGGTGCTGGGCAAATTATACAGTCATATGCAAAAGAATAAAACCAGACTACTCACTACCCATTGTACACACAAAAACAATTAGAAATGAATAAAGACTTGAAGGTAAGTGCCCTGAGACCATAAAATACATAGATGAAAACACAGATGATAAGTTCCTCACATGGGCCTTAAAAATTTTGGGGGTTCAACTCCTACAATAAGTGAAACAAAAGCACAAGGAAACAGTGGGATTAGATCAAACTTTAAAGCTTCTTCACAGGAAGGGGAACTATCATCCAAAAGGCAACCCATGAAGAGAAAAGATATTTGCACATCAGACATTAACAAGAGGGTGAGTGTATAAACTACGGAATGCCACACAGGCAAAACAGCCTGATTTAGAAATGGGTAGGACCCGACTGGCTCGTCTCCAAAAATAGGCACCAAGCATGTGTATGAAAAGATGTTTCTCATCTGGTATTAGGAGGGAAATGCAAATCAAAGCAACCATGAGTTATATCCCCTCATACCTGTGAGGACAGCTGGTCTCAGGAAGGCAGGAAATGAGCATGGGCGAGAAGGTAGAAACTATATGGTTTGTGGAAATACAAATTGGTGGCGCCATTATGGAAAACAGTAAAGAGAATCCTCAAAAATCACAAATGGAAAATCTATAGGATTCAGTTATCCTACCGCTGAGTGCCTTGCTTGAAAGATACAAAAGCATCCATTCAAAGAGATCAATGCACTCTTGTGTTCATTGCAACATTATTCACAATAGCCAACAGCTGGAAACAGCCTAAGTGCCCATCAACAGCTGATTGGGTAAAGCTGATGGGTGGATATACATGTGGAAACACTCTCCAGAAAAATGAAATCCTGCCATGTGCATCAATAAAGCTGGACCTCGAGGGTATTTTGCTTAGTGACATAAGTCAGATGGAGAAAGACAAACACCATATGATTTTCTCACATGTCATCTCTAAAGAAAAACACAAGAGGAATGAACTAAATAAAGCAAAAGAAAAACTTTTAGACTGTAAGGCTAGATTTATGCTTATCAGAAAGATAGGGAGACAGGTGGGTTAAATCAAGTAAAAGAAGTACATATTTGGGGGCCGGAGAGATAACATGGAGGTAGGGCATTTGCCTTGCCTGCAGAAGGACGAAGGTTCGAATCCCAGCATCCCATATGGTCCCCCGAGCCTGCCAGGAGTAACCCCTGAGTGCTGCCAGGTGTGACCCCCCCAAAAAAATGAATACATATTTTGGTAAAGGATGAAATGAACATAGTGGACATCAAAAAATATAGAGAGGTTGATTTATAATGAGGCACTCATAATGCCTCTAAAATAAGCGAAATCATTGTCACTTCAATAAAAACATTATTAAAGTTTAATGGTCAATTTTAATTTAGATCAACAGTGGACTTGCCCACCCCTGATTGTGGTTTTGGAATGTACATTTCATATTTCTGTTGTGATTTTTGTCTCAGGTTGGGGACCCAGGGCCACACGTAGGATGCTGGGAGGCCCAAGAATACTGAGGTTGGAAACTAGGCCTTACCTGTAGGCAAGAAGTGCTCAACTCCTTACACCAATTTCCCAGCCCTAAAATAAGATCTTATCCACAAGTTATTTAATTTTGGAGCCTATCTGTGTAAACTCAGTAAAGTTAAGCTACAGAAACATGACCAGCAAATAGAAAACCATGTGCTTGTTTTTTTTCCCCAAAGAAATGGATGAAGGACAACCCACTGGAGTCAGGGAGCTTTGAGAACCAAGTGGAAGGTGGGAGATGGCACTGGGTCCATTAGTTCTCCTTCTCAAGAGTCTAGCGGCTCTGCTAAATAGCAGAGTGAATCCTTGGAGACTTTTGTCCCTGCTTCAAAAGTCACTGCCATGTTGTATGGGAGGAGGGGCCTCCCTCTTTGGTCCACCCAACCCATTCAACATCCTGAATTAGAAGGGACACAGTTACATCCTACAAAGCCCCTGATGAGAACGAACCTTCTGGAGCAGCAGATGCTTATGGCACCACCATATGGACCCCAGCCAGGGCAACAAGCTATTTTATAGTAGGTATGAAGTGTGGGGAAAGGTTAGGGTAAGGAGCAGGCATAGGGAATGTCCTTGGTGGTGGAGAAAGAACTTTCACATATCATGATTCAACAACAAAGAGTAGTTATAAAGGGTGTATGATCCAGTCGGGTCTCTGCTGAGGACTTGGCGACTCAGAAAGAAAAGCTAACCCTGTGGCCATTGGTACTGGCCAACACCAGATTAGCTGCCAGGCACCATGGCTGGGCTGTGAATTCGATTCCCAGTCCCCACTCATCTGCTTCCTGTGTTGGAAGTTCAGTCTCCGAGTTAATTGAGAGCAACAGACAGTTATTTAAATCCAGATATTTTATCTTAATGTGGGTAATTCCCATAATATCATACATTAAGATGTCTGATCTCAGCTGCCACCCAACAGGCGGCAGGGATGTCGTTTTGGAGCTGTTTTATTGCTGTCTGGGCATATGTTTCTATTTCGTTTATGGTACATGAGAGGATGCCACCAAATGGGCCTCACTCACATTCTCAGTGTGGGGATGCGAGTTGGTGAGCTCTGACATTTCTAGAAGGGGGTGCATCAAGCGTGTGTGTATATTTGTGTGTGTGTGTGTGTGTGTGTGTGTGTGTGTGTGTGTGTGTGTGTGTGTATTTATGACTAGAGGAAGGCAGGGCCAAAGGAAGGGATGACATTTCCCACCCCACCAAGGACCCACGTAGTTCATCCGCATCAGCAGCCCTGGAAAACTGATCTTAAGGAACCAATGGCCCATCGCATCTCCAAAGCCCCAACGAAGCGAAGGCAGTAGCTTTCCTTCCTCAGCAGTGACAAGGTAAATGGCAAAGAGACTCGCAGCCCTCCTCAGCCCACCCCACCCAGCCTTCTCAGCCAAATTAGCGATGCTTCCGAGGCTGCTTGTTTGGGGCTGAGCCCTCTGCCTCCACCCCGGGTTCATTGCGCAGCTGGGAAGCTGCCAAGCGCTGAAGCCGTGCTGGTGAGCCTGTTATTTGAACCACTTTCTTCTGGAATATTAAAAGTTTTACAGCCTCGAGCAGTGCACTTTGGCTTCTGGTAATTAATACCGATTTTGCCATAATATCTTATTTTTATGGGCATTATCTTGTTTTTCACGAGCTGCAAAAATATCCCAGCAGCTTATGAAATACGTCCTAATATCTCTCTTTGCGCAATCAGAGTCATGTCGTTATCTGGCCCCTGGAGCAGCTAATTTAGGCCACATGATACAGAGCAATGTTTATTTTCTTACTGATTACTTGAGGGGTCCTTTTTTCACACTGTCGCCCATGGAAACAGGTCTTGCTATGGTCTAAATGGGATTGGTCCTTCAGATCTTAGCTTGAGGCCACCTCCTTTGACTTGGCCTGACATGTTGCAAGTCTAGAACCTCAATTAACCCCACTTATATCTGTCTATATTAAAACATCCACCGTATCTTTGAATACCTTGCATTGTATTTGTGCATTGATAGTTAAATAAGTCCCAGAGCTCCTTGAGGACAGACCATCTTTTCACCTCTGTGGTTTGGTTTCTCAAATAAAGTCAGGTACATGGTATGTGCTCCATAAATGTTTATAGAAATATGGGCTGCTGCCCTATTCAATACATTCAGCAAGTTTATAGAGGCAAAGAACTTACTTAGTAGAGGACTTTTCCAAGAGCAGACAGCCAATACATATCAGTTGTTATTATTATCATAATGAATGGGAGACCAAAAGCAAGTCTCTAATTTACACTGATGTGCCCTAATTCCATTCTTTGGGGCATGAGTCAGCACCGAGAAGCCTTAAAATGAAGCTCTTAGCAAGAGTCTAGCAGCCTGCCAGTTCCTGAGCTGGGAACATGAGGCCATAGAAGGCCCAGGGGATGCTTTTGAGGATGATTCTCCAGGTCACTCCACCATGAGGAAGAGTTTCAAGGTTCATAGAATGAATATATGCCTACAAGGAAATTTCCTAAGTGCTGTCCAAAGCTCTAGATTCTTACAAAGCTAGGAAGGTAATGGCATCATTTTCTTTCCATCTTCTGGACTATTTGGGTGGGGGGTGGTTTCCTGTCCAAGACTGGCCACATTAGGGAGGGTGAAAATAGAATGTAAAGCCAGGATTTGTGGCTGCACTAAAAACACTTCCAGGCCTGTGCCCTAATATTTTCTGAGGTGATTTGAAAAGAGATATCCCACAGTAGATCTGGTTACCCTAGAGTAATACAAATGGTAGCATCTGGTAGGAAAGTGGTAGTTACTACCCCTCCAGACAACTGTGCCAGAGATCTTATGCTACTATCAGCCTCTCTGTTCTAGACCTTGGAGACTTGACTGTGGTTCGGAGTCTTCACAAGAGGATGTCTCCTCATGACATCCATGGGGCCAGCACATAAAATAGTACTGACCTCCAGCCAGGTGTTTATTGGACTGTTGAGGCTAAATGGATCCTTGTTACTCCAGTCTTGAAGAGAAGTACCTGGAATTAGAGTAAGGAAGTCTCAGGCTCTGGAGATGGTATTGCTTTTGCCACCAACTATGGGCCTAGAGAAGATACTTGGACAGACCTCCCTCAGCCTTAGTATCCAATGCACCCAGACTTCAACGTGTAGGAAAAAATCTATCTACCCCTGGTGAATCATGTTGTCTTGATCTGAAGAAATAGTTTAAAAATCTGCACATAGGGCTGGAGAGATAGCACAGCGGTAGGGCATTTGCCTTGCATGCAGAAGGATGGTGGTTCAAATCTCGGCATCCCATATGGTCCCCCGAGCCTGCCAGGTGCAATTTCTGAGTGTAGAGCCAGGAGTGGCCCCTGACCACTGCCGGGTGTGACTCAAAAACCAAAATAAATAAATAAATCAGCACAAAGTGGGGGGGGGGGCTCAGATTCCATCCCAAACACCCTCAGGAATGATCCTTAAGCACTGACTGGGAGTAAATCCCCTCAGAACTATTACCTTGAGCAAATGAAAGTTCCACTTACAGAATTAGTGTCTCCTTGGGAGAAAGAAACAGGTAGGTCAGGAAGAGGTCAGAATGGTGAATGAGAAAAGCCCTGTAGAAATTAAGGTGTACACCAGGGGATGATTAGTCTATGGGGAGGTAACATGACTCACATCTTTTATCTTCTATCCTCTCTGGTGAATCCATCCATGCTATGACCCTGAAACTCAGGACTCAGTATTGGTAACCAGGATGGGAGGGGACCCACCAAACCAGGGCCACTATAGGTAGTGCACATTAGACCACTATAGGTAGAAAGAGTTTGAAAACAATTTAACTAGATCGTTCAGTTTGTAGAGGAGCCCAAAACCTCAGCAGTATCAGGAAGGCTTTCCTTTGTTCTAATGTCTTTTGAGGACTTTTTTTTCCCCTTAGGATATGGTGTTCTACAGTCTATTTTTATAGATTATCAGAAGCAATTGTTTTTGAAAATGCCATGACCTTCCAATAAATATGTATCCATCTTCCACCAAGCGCCTCTTTAACATACTGACACTGATGTGCTTCAATTTGTGTTCATTAAGCCACATCTAAGCAAGAGTCACTGGGCAACCTGAGCCCTGCCAAGAGTGGTCCCTGAGTGCAGAACTAGGAATAAGCCCTGAGTACAGCCAGGTGTGGTCCAAAAATTAAAACCAAAACCACATCAAAAACAAAAAAAGTGGGCCGGAGAGATAGCATGGAGGTAAGGCGTTTGCCTTTCATGCAGAAGGTCATCGGTTCAAATCCCGGCGTCCCATATGGTCCCCCGTGCCTGCCAGGAGCAATTTCTGAGCATGGAGCCAGGAATAAACCCTGAGCACTGCCGGGTGTGACCCAAAAACCACAAAAAAAAAAAAAGTACAGTTGGGTTGGGAGAGGAGGTCTCCTCAGTAGTGATCAAAAGGTCCAGGTGCCCCTCCTAAGCAATTCTCTGTCAACAGATTGTGATTCATGCATGGGCTTGAGAATGCAGAGTTCTTGGGGTCCTGCATTGCTAGTGATTATTACTAAGACCAGCCTGGCATGCTCAGGGGCCACAAGATCTACATCTGCAGTTCTGGGGTGGAGGACCATGTGTTGTCAGGGATCAACTCCACCTTGGGTGCCCATAACCCCTACATTATCACCTTGGTCTCTAGAATACACTTTTTAAATACCACAACAAGTGTGTTAAGCTTATTATACCTTGAGGGGAAAATTGCCAAAGGAAGCAGAACTCCCAGAATGAAGGAGACACAAAATGTGATTTTTCTAATTCACCTCCTTACCTGGTTGTTAGATTGGGTCCTGCCCTTCTCCAGGACACACTCATGGTGATGATTTCTGTTATGATGGGAAATTCTTCTTTCCCATCTTGTGTCTCTCATCCCAGGGACTTAAACAGAGTCTATGCTACAGAGTTGGTTTTCCTTTTATTTATTTATTTTTTGAATAAATGAATCCATAAAAAAAATAAATTGAGAATAAATGAATAAGAGAATGACGTTCCCTTGCATAGCTAACAGGCTTTTCATTCAACTAGGACAGAAGCTGGCTGCCTTGTTAGCAGGGCCTTGAAATCAATGTGTCCATTGAATCAACTTTAATCCATACAAACATTCTCTTAATACATATTTATCATGTGCCTACTGTGTGCCCAACCCTGGTCCATGTACTCAGAATACACTTGTGGAAAAACCAGGAGTAAATGAGTTCTGACAGAGTCAATTCTCTAATGCAGCCAGCAGTCCCAGACAATCCCTCTGATGGCTCATGCACTGGGTTAGAGATTCGATAACTACTGATTTCACTGCTCCAGGAGCACTTGGGTGCAACCTTGTAAAATTAATTTGCTGATGCCTACTCTTTCCTAAGTGTTTTCTAGACAATTGGGGAAAACACAAGAGTGGCAATACAGGAAGAATCATCTCCCCAGCCATGTGAGCACACAAGGGACATTTGTCATTCATTCATTGGGTTTTAAACGTTGCTTATGGAGATGTCCCTCACACCTGAAATCTGGGTGATTGAATTTTATGATCCACAAGGGCTTCCTGGAGGTATCTTGCCTCTGTGGGTGCCCATGGCCCAGCTCTTTCTCCCTCTAGCTTTGTTCTAGAGCATGTTGATACAGACTATTGCTATGATCTATGTTTGTGGCCATCTGAAAATATCCACCCAGGTGCCGGCTGTTCAACCTTTCCACACTGCACACACTGAGGATGAATCTTAGTCAAAGATCATACTGCTTTACTGCTCAATAGGGTAAACTAAATGGGAGCTTCAGCCCCCAAGAGTCCTAGTTCCATTACAGGCCTCTCGTGCACCCCTCATTCTTTACTTAGCAGGAGCCTTCCATTGTCAGTGGATGGGGGTTCATCTGCCCCTACTTTCCTCTGTGACCTGTGGCTTGATGTTGGAGTTACAGTTGGATAAGGGGAAATCAAATCAGTTGTTTGTCCATGGGCCTATGGAGTTGGCCTATGGGTTTCTAGTTCTTCTTTCCCATAGAAGCCTATCTTTGCAGATCTAGATCTTTGCAGGACCATGATTCTAGTTCCTTGTAAAATGACTGCTTTAAAAGGGACCACTATGACAATGGTAGTTGAAAGTGATCAGTTTGGACAAGAACTGGGTACTGAAAAGAGATAAAGTGATATGTATGATACCCTTCAGGAACAATATTGCGAACCATTATGTCTAAAAGAAAAGAGAGAAAAAGAAAGAGACAGAGAGACACAGAGACAGAGAGACAGAGAAAAAAACTGTCTTTGAGAGAGGCAGACAGGGAAAAGGGCAGGGAAAGGGTGAGAGGAAAATTAGGGACATCAATTGTGGGAAATGTGAATTGATAAAGTGTATATACATTTTATGACTAAAACTCAATCATGTACAACTTTGTAACTGTATATCTCATATTGATTCAATTAAAGACTCTATTTATAAAAAAACCATCAATGTTAAAAAAAGATCACTGAATTATGGTAGAATATTTAAAGTCAAAAAAATAAAATGACTGCTTGGGACCAGAGAAACAGTACAGTAGGGAGGGTAATATATTGCATGCAGTCTATCTGGGTTGGATCCCCAGCACCCCATATGATCCCCCAAGTCTGCCAAGAATAATTCCTGAACACATCTATCTCCAGGAGTAATCCTTGGTGAGGCACAATAAATAAATTAAAAAACTAATTATATAAATATAAAAATAAATCTGTAAATCAAGTTGATTTGTGTTACAAAGGAAGGAGAGACTTTTCTTTTTTTAATTTAAACTTTAATTATTTATTGACTGATTGATTGGTTTATGGGCCACACCCAGCAGCTGGCGCTCAGCAATTACTCCTGGCTCTGAACTCAGAATCCCCCTCTGGCAGGCTGGGAAACCATATAAGATGCCCTCCTGCGTCGCCGCTTGCAAGGTAAACTGCCCTACCATTGTGCTATCTCTCTGGCCCCAGGAGGAAAGACTTTTAGGTTCATTACACACTTGTGGGATCATACAAGTACACACTTGCAGATTTAGTGCATCTTGGACACTGTATATAATGACAAGTGATATAATAGATTATATGTGTTTTCTATGTGGCCTCCATAGGATATTTCACAGATATGCCATCCCTCATGTAAGGAAACATGATCTAATTGAATTTAAGATTGTTTTCTTCCAGATCCCCAAAAAACCAATCAAGGTTGACTCATTTGTTGTCTTAGTTGCCTTAGGGTTAGCCTCTTGCTTCTACTCGGTCACACAAGGCTGCTCTTATCTTCGTTATTAAACGATACATATATTTTTAAAAGTATGATTATAAACAAATAATAGTAAATCATTTAATTTCAAAATGTCAAATAATAATAATTTTTGAGTCCTGGAGAGTAACTGAAAGCCTATTCCATGAATTTATAGATTAAAAACAATAACAACAACAACAACAACATAATATTACCAAGAAGCAAAGGCATTCACTAAATATTATCCTTTACAGCAACTGTTATGAGCTAATCCCTCCCCTTGTATCAAGTAAAGAAACTTAGGTCAGGGCTGGTGAATTGGAGAGGTACTTGCCTTGCATGTGGCCAATCCTAGTTAGATTTCCCCAAATTCCTGCCAGAGTCACTCCTGAGCACAGAGTTGAGAAAAAATCCTGAGCACCACTGGGTATGGCCCCATCCAATAAGCCAACTGAAGTCAAGTCAATTGTTAAAGGATAAGCATATAGCAAAAAAAGGACTATGGCCGAAGACAGGCCTACTCCCCACCTTATGAACAGCAATAACTCATTAAACATCACCCTCACCCCATCTTTACTAGGCACTTACTCTGAACACAGCAGCAGCTTGCGAGGGCTTTTGGACAAAGTCTAAAGCATATTCTCTGCTTTCATGGAGAATGCAACTGGGCTAGAAAGTTCTGGCATCCAGGGCCCCATAACACCAGAGGCCCTGAGCAGTGTGCAGCTTGGAAAGGGATAGAGCAACAATCAGAGGAATTTCTAGGCTGCAGGCTCAAAAGGATATGGAGCCCTGATGGTGACACTTGCCATAGCTTTGTCTTCTGTGCCTGTGACTTCCACCAGCCCTGGGAGGGCGAGGTCTCAGGGTGCCCCCTCCACTTCCCTCTCATCCTGGCTCTGCTGAGCAGATACCTGAGGAACAAGTACAAAACCGTGCTCTCTCGAGCAGGGGGCCCCCTTTTAGGCACAAATACCTTCTTCCTGGGAGGCCCTGAGATTAATGGGGCACTTGCCCTTAGGGCCTCACTCCCTGAAGAAGCCTGGGGAGAGAAGGTTTAAAGGGCACATTCCCACATCCCCAGAAAGTTGCCCTGACCATTTAATTAGTGTCCTCCGCTGGTTACATCTTCTGCTGTTTTCCCCTAAGGGATGCGGCAGGCCTCCCTCGCCCGACTGTTATCTTTCAAGAGCTGGGCGCAGAGTGCTTTTGCAGTAACCTCATCAAAGGATCAGCTAGGATTCAGATAAGCTTTGCAAGGAGGAAGTCAGGGTTATAATTTTCAGAGACTTCTGAATGTCACCTCCAATTTTCAACTCTTCAGTTCAAATGCCAGTTTGGGGGAGTTGGGCAGCCTCAGATATTGAAATGGCGACCTCCGCCCTCGGTCCTTCTTCATGCCGGGTCATCTCCGAGCTGGGCAGAGCCCACAGTTGAAAGGGCTGGCGATGTCTGACTTCATAATAATTCTGCTTCTCAGAAGTGCAAATGACGCCAGGATTGGTGCTAAACTCTCCATTAACTACAGAGTCCAAGGAACCTTTCGTGTCCCAAATTACCTGTCAGTTTCTACAAGATGCCAGAAAATTCTGTAGCTCAAATTGGGTGGAGGGTAGGGTGGTGGTGGAAAAGGAGCCCCGGCACACAGTGGCAATTTAAGATTTAGGGAGATTTCTAATTGGATCTGCATTTCACTCTGAAAGCTTGGGCTTACTGCTCCATGACAGCATTCAGTTGGTTCTCATTGGGAATCTTAATCTCCCCTTCTGCTACTACCAAAAGGAGAATGCTGTTTCGCTTTCATCTCATCCAATCTTTTTCATCTTGAGAAAACCAGACCTATAGGGCCATGGAGTCTCTTGGCCCCCTTTTCCACATCACCCAGGCCCCACAGGTTGGAGGGAAGTGGGGAAGTTGGGTAAGAAGAGAGAAGGAAAGGCCATGAAATCTAAGAAGAAATTGCTTTCACTTTCTAGCACCTTCTCAATACTTCATACCATAATCATGCTGGAAAGAGAGTTCTGATAACTCAGAGCCCTGGAAGCCATTGAGTTATAGACAATGTTGGTTTTGTGGGTTTCAAGTTGTCTCCCCAAGGGGCATGTGGATCACATATGGTGATGGAACCCTTGATTTTCCATCTATCTCACTTGAACCTAATGAATGTAATTAAAAGTCAAGCTTTTCTGGGTGACATCTATGAATTGTACCAAAGAATTCACTTAAAGTAAGATTTTCCCTAGTATGTTGAGTATGGTAGAGTGATGTTTAATTTCAGTGAACATATATCACATTTAGAGCTAACATTTGGTCTATACCAATATCATCTGATCATTCTTTCAACAAATCTTTATTAGGAGCTTTTAATGTGCTATATGTATTTTATGTCAGAAGGTCCCAAACTTATTTAGCCAACTTCCCCTTTTTGGAAAAGAAAAATATCTAGCATGTCCCCTATCCAGAAATCTATTTTAGTTCGCAAACAGCAAACAGCAAACAAACCCTAGTTGTGCCTCCCTGGAAGAATTGTTATAGCTTCATGTTGGGAAAGACTCTTTTAGAAAGAGAGTGGAATACCTCAATGGGCAAAAGCAGGGCCCTTGTCCTGATAGTTTATATTCTGTGGGCAAAAGACAGACAATAAACCAGAAATCAGTGGCTACTAAACCAGATTGAAGTAAAGCCACCAATCAAATAAAATAGAATGAGGAGGAGAACGTGCGTGTAGTGAGGAGAGGGATTCTTTATTTAGGCTATCAGACACGGCCTCATTTATAATATTCAATTAGAAGAAGAAAGGAAGAATAACTTACACAGAAAACTCAGGAAAGGAATATTCTAAAAGGAAATATTAAACAGACAAGGCTCATGCCTAGGATGTTCTAGAAACAACTCAATTTTCTATTTTATTGCTAAGGAGCACTGAATGAGGAAGATTGTCTAGAAACTAATCTTTTAGGCTTCTGGAGACTACTGGAAGTCTTTAGATCTTTGTCATGGGTGGTCCAGGAGCCAATGGGAGAAGTACATAGAAGAGTGACAGGATGGGACTCAGTTTCTCTAAAGGATCATCTAGCTGTGAATGAAGAGTAGGATTGGGTATGAGGGTATAGTATATGAGGGTGCAAATAAGATACCAGGCAAGAGGTGTTAATAATTCAGGTGAGATGGGAGACATGGGTGAGGGTGACAGTTGGGGGTGATGAAAAGTGATCAAATTCTAGATCCTGTCTAAAGATGGGCTCAAATGATGTGATGTGCCCTGGGTTTGGGGATGAGAGAGCAAAAGGGCAGTGAGAGGTGATGTCTAGGGTATATAACCTGAGCCAGTGTATGGGATCCCCATTGGGAATCCCCCATGGGGAACAGTAGGGGAGGAACTGGTTTGAATGTTAAATTAAGATTTTGCATTAGGATTCTGAGGATAAGTTAAAATGCTTCAAAAAAGACCAAAATGTGTTCACCAATGTCAAAAGAATATTTTTTTCTTTGAGAAGAAAGGAAGTAAGTAAAATAGGATGAGTTCTAACTTTTCACAGCTAACCTTGCAGGTTGATCATTCATAATTGGGGGGGGGGTTTCGTACTCCTTTGTTTTTGTTGACTATCCTATCCATAAACACTCAATGTGCATTTTAACAATAGTCTATGCAAAACTGAGATCATGAATAAAACTTGCCCCTTGCAAAATCTGCCTAAATCTCAATCACATTTTAGTTTGCTTGTAAAAGATGCAGATGGTGAGCCAGAAAAAATAGTATAGTGGAGAGAGCACTTGTCTTTCAAGTGTTCAACCCAGATTAGAACCCCAGTACTACATAAGATCCTCCAAGCCTTGCCAAGAACATAGAGATAAGAGTAAGCCATGAATGTGTCAGATGTGGAACAAGTATTTTTTCCCATCTTCAAAATAAAAATAATTTTAATGATATCCAGTTGGGCAAATAATTTGAAATGGAATACTCTAAATTCAGAAAGACATTTTAGAGGAATGAGATCGATGCCACAAGATAAAATGACTCTGAGTTCCAAATAAGGGAAGGAATAGTATGGAACAATGACAAATCTTTGATCTACAATTAAAAAATTCAAATTACCAAGCAGTGTGGAAGGGTGGAGAAGGAGTAGGGACAAAAAATAGAGGGCTTTGGGTACTTCAGTGGTTTGGGGGAAGGTGTACTATCACTCTGTATATCAATATGATAAACTTTAACACTAGGGTAATCATGTTATAAGATCCTCCTCCTCATCTTGTCTCAAAGCTACTTATTTAAGATCCCACTCTTAGATCCAAAATTGTTTGTGCAAATCCGGAACAGAAGAAGTCTAAGTTTTCCAGAAATCCATGTAAAACAAAGTCTTGGAGGATTAGTTGACTGTAAGCTCATTATGTACTGGCATGGTACATGACTTCCAACAAAACGAATGCAACATTAATAGAAATGTAGTGTCCCGAGGAAGAGAGTTAATAATCCCGACCTATTGTACGTTGAGCTGTCCAGACACATGGGGCTAATTGTGCTGGGCTACAGCTAATGTCTGTACTAGCAGTGAGCAGCAGCAGCAACAACAGCAACTGGACAGTGGAAGGAGAGAAAGGACTTGGCAGCCTTGGGGAATTTCAGAACATTCCATGAGTGATCGCTTTGGGGAGCTAAGCATGGAGGAAATTGGCTTTAGTCCTCTCAAGTTAGGTCATTACTATCTGTTAGTGGCCAGTCCTCATTTTTGCTTCTTTTAAATTAGGTATGTGGGCAGAAGCAGATCCTGAGACCAAAGAGTAGGGCTACCCTGAAACCACTTTAAACACTTCCTAGCCAACCTTTCCTAATCAAAAGCCTTCCTGACTCCTATTGATGAGAAAACCATTCTGTGTCACAGGTTTCAATGTTGGCCCAAGGCAAGAGAAAGAAAAGCAAGAAGCAAAGAAGAAAGTGGGAAATGAAGTGTGGATGTGCTATAATTAGAAGCCTAGAGCCCTTTCCTATAGAAGACACCCACAAAAGTACCCTCCTTCTGCTGCATTCACTTCTTCACTCAATCCTTCCATTTCTTGTCCTTTAATTCTTTGGATCCAATGTTTCTGACCCATGTGTTTGTCCTATTGGTCAAAAAAAGAGGTATTGTTTAGAATTCTCTCTCATTCTGCTGCCTCCAGGATCAGCATCTGCTCAACATAGCGAGAAAGTAAACTCTATATTGTAATTTGGTAAAAGAAATCTTGGAAAGGCCCTATTAGATATCATTTTGTGGGCCTGGAGAGATAGCACAGCGGTGTTTGCCTTGCAAGCAGCCGATCCAAAACCTAAAGTGGTTGGTTCGAATCCCAGTGTCCCATATGGTCCCCCGTGCCTGCCAGGAGCTATTTCTGAGCAGACAGCCAGGAGTAACCCCTGAGCACCGCCGGGTGTGGCCCCAAAAAAAATATCATTTTGTTCTGGTGATAATTTTCTTCCAAAGCTTACTGTGTAATCTTCAAATACCTGTTACTCTAACTCCTATGAACTTGGCACTATTTGTGGAAGTTTTAGCATTAGAAAATAAATGCTGCTAAACAACTGTCTAGATTGGGAACCATAATGCTTCAACTTGATTTAAATCCAGGAAAGGCTTCAGGTTAGATTCCTCTTGTGGGAATGTGAGCGAAATGATTTGTCCCTTCAAATCAGGGAGCCTGTGCAGTGGGCGTCTCCCTCCAATCTCTCTCTTCCTGTCTATGAGCTAAATGGCCCTGGGTATGAATCCAGAGGCATTAGGGAAGAACCTTGGGAATAATCCAGCATTGGGAAGGGTTTTTAGTACTAAATAGGGAAATGAGTAAGTAAGCAAGTAGTAAGTAAATAAGTAAGTCAATTAAGTAAGTAAGTAGTAAGTAAACAAGAAGCCAGATATGGGGGATCATTGATGACAGCAGTTAGTGGTACTCTAATGAGGATTTCTTGGAAAAGTCTAACTCTAGGCCACATGCAAATTCCTTACCTCTCAATTGTCCGAGTGATGGGAGAAACTCAAGGAGAGGCCTTTTCTCATCCTGATTCATGCAGCTGATGGCAAAGAATTGAAGAAAACTAAAATGGAAGAGTGAGTGAGTGTGTGAGTGTGTGTGTGTGTGTGTGTGTGTGTGTGTGTGCGCGCGCGCGCGCGCGTGTGCGTGTGCGTGCTTGAGAGGGACAGAAAAAGGAGAGGATAGGCGTGAAGAGGAGAAGAGGAGAAGAGAGAGAGAATGAGAGAGAGAGAAAGAGAGACAGAGCTTGGGGAGACAGCAGTAGTTATTGATTTAGAAGTCAGGACAAATCAATGACTAGAAGGTATAGGAAATCCAATTCATTTCAAGCATGTACACTAACATGCACCAGGTTTGTCTGATTCACTACTCAGCCCCTAGAGTTGTTCCCCCTCAAAACCCAAACCTTTTAATATTTGTTAAAAATTTAAAACCAAGACAGATCCTTTTGTTGGCAGTGAAATTGTCTTTTTAGAGAGAGGGAATGATTTCTCCATTCCTGAGGTTCCTGCAACAGCTCCCAGAATGGCTGAAGGCAGGCTCTGTAGCCTCTCATCAGCTCCTTTTCTTCCCTGTATCTCAATTTCTTTCCCACCCATTTCATCTTGCCATCCATCTGATCCCGAAGATTATCATCCCACTTTTATGAGTTAAAATAACTAAGAGATAAAGATCAAATGACCCCTCCATGGCCATCAGGTTAGGAGCCCTGTGGAATCCAGTTCTCTGAGTTAGAGTTCATGGAATGAAGCACTTTCAGTACTTATTCTCAGTCATTGTAACCACTCTGGGAAGTCTACACTCTGACTAATTCACACTAATCCATCTTGCCTGTGTCAGAGGCTTTAAGGAACATATTAATCTTGCTGGAACAGTGCAGGCCTGGGTATGGTTCCCCATTTCCTCTGTCCATTGGTCACTATTTCCATTTCCAAGTCTGAATCAAATTAGCCTGTGGGGACCAGAGCATTGAGTAGAGCAAGGAAGGTGCTTGCCTGGCTTGAAGCCCACCTGAGTTTGATCCCTGGCCCTTCTTATGGTTTCCCAAGCCTGCCAGGAGTGACTATTCAGCACAGCAACAGGAGTAAGCCCTGGGATAGCCCCCAATAAAAATAAGCCAGATTAGTCTGTGAACAACCTTACTTGGAAGAGTGTCCCTTCCCCTCTGGGCCTTGTGGGGAATTAGCCACAGAATATATTTCCCCATTCAGTGCAGGGTCTGGTGCCTTTCACATTCTGAGTGATTGGGTATCCTAGAACAGGAGAAAGTGGATTAACAATGGAAAGCTTGCTCTCCTTTCTAGGATCCCCTAGCTGGTCCCCAAAGACAAATGGATGCAATACGTTAAAAAAAAATCATCATGGGCTTGGAATTTGGCTGCTATTTATTTGTTTGTTTTCTGTTTATTTGTTGGTGGGCCATACCCTGCAGTCTTCAAGGCTTACTTCTGGCTCTGCACTCAGCAATCACTCCTGGTGGGGCAATATGACCACACAGAGTGTTGGAGATCAAACTCAGGTCAAGGATGTGGAAGGCAAGTCACTAGCCCCTGACTGATTTTTAAGGATTTTTGTTTGTTTTGCTTTGTTTGGGGCACTCCCATTTGTGCTCAGTGATAACCCCTGACTCTGCATTCTGATATCACTCTTGGTGGGATTTAGAGGATGATGTGGAATGCTGGGATCAAACCCTGGTCAATCACTTTCAAGGCAAGTGCCTTCCCAGCTCTACTGTCATTCTGACCTCTGATTATCTTTTGAAAAGAAGAGGAAACCACCTTTTCGTAGTCAGGATTGCCTGGGATGATGCTTGGGGAGGGATTTGCTGAACTTTGGCAAGGCAGCATAAGTAAGAATTTATAATTAGAAAGTACAGGAACTTCAGGTCTTAGAAAAACTGCCCAGGCAGTTACTCCTCCTCTGGTACCAACCCGGTCCATGGCTCCATGACCCGACTGGAAACCTCCAGGTTTCCAGTCCCTGGAGCTCCTTCTTCTCTGCTTTTGCTCCTGCCATTGCAGCCCAATCTAATCTCCACCAGAGCAAAGATAAACATCCTCACCCCACAGGTCTCCCCTGGAAACTATGTGGGGCATATTTACCAGAGGAAAAGTTGAATAAGGAAGGAGATGCAGGCTCTCCTGTCCCCTCTGCCCCTACTCCTTCCTTTTCTCTCCACTGCATCTTGCCTCTTCTCCCCCACAAGGCGTCCCATCCATTCTGGAGGAGCGACACTAACTGTCTTGTAAGTAATAGCCCGCCCAGGGCAGCGAGCTAACGGGTCTGTCTGCCTGCTTATGAATGGCCCCATCCTCGGTGGCAGTCACACTGCTCTGGGCTCCGAGCTCATCCCATCTTGCAAGGTCAAACCTCGCTGATTTTCGGACAATGATGGAGAAATCGCTGAGGAAAATGGGGGTGTGGGTGCCTGGGTGGCCCATAGATGGTTTTCTCTGTGGGAGGATTCTTCTCTGGGCCCAGGATTGCCTGCAATTGAAAAGACCAAGTTTTGAGTTCCAGGGACTTTCTGCTGAGGATTAGTCCCAAATGCTACCGCCTGGCTGGAGACATTTAGTGTATGAGAAAAATATATAAATTACAAGTGTCAGTACACACCAACCAGTGCGGCTCGAGTCCCCATCTCCAGCCAGCCAGCAAAACACAGATGTAGAGTGGACTGGCTGAATATTACCACTAACAACAACGTATTTTGTCGAATGCCGGGGACGATGCAAAGTGCTTTGCATGTTTGATTTTATTCAATGTTTTGCACCACCAATACATTAAATATTGATATTTGCCTGTGAGAGTAGAAGAAGGGAAGGTTCTGGCTTTGTGCTCCTGCTCACCGGCCACGCTGAAGGATCACCTGTCTCCAAAGCCCAGTCTCCAGGGCCCCTTTCTCTCCTGTGAGCTTTGAGAGGAACCAACCTTTTGGTTCCATCTTTAATGACCTTTACAGGCCTCTGGCCTCTTCAGCAACAGGATCTGCAAAGTCTGGTCCAGGTGGACGAAAGAATGTGTGTGTGTGTGTGTGTGTGTGTGTGTGTGTGTGTGTGTGTGTGTGTGTGTGTGTGGTCATTGCCCCCATCCCTGGCTTGCACTTGATCCCTTCTCTCATCTTTGTCCCTGCTCTCCCCTTCCTTCTTGGCCCTTCTTAGGAGATTTTACCCTGGTTTTTTCAAACTAAATCTTCTCCTGGACCATTTAACAATGGATTACCTTTCCGTAATTCTGGACCTAAGTTTGCCATCCTCCATGCATTTCCATTCCTTCAAAGCTTCCCCCTACTGGAAGACTCACCTGATCCAGATTTGTACTAGTCCACAGCACCCTCAACCTAGAACACACTCATTCAGAAAATGTTGTTTTTTTGGTTTTGTTGTTGTTGTTGTTGTTGTTGGTTTTTGGGTCACACCCGGCAGCTCTCAGGGGGTTCCTCCTGGCTCTACGCTCAGAAATTGCTCCTGGCAGGCTTAGGGGACCATATGGGATGCCGGGATTTGAACCACCGACCTTCTGCATAAAAGGCAAACACCTTCATGCTATCATCTCTCTCCGGCCCCCAGAAATTTTTTTACAGTAATTTTTATTTTGACCAAAGTGGATTACAAATCATTCACAGTAGTATTTTAGGTACATAGTGACATTGAATCAGGGGCATTCTACCACCAATGTTGTCCTCCCTCCACCCCTGTTCCCAACATGCATTCCATAATGCACTTCCTTTGCCCCCCAGGCTGCTAGTATAAGTGGTCCCTTCTGTGTCTAGCTTGTTGTAGATTGGGTATCGATTCTGTTGTAGTTGGCTTTGGATTTGGTGTTTAAGACTGATCATTTTTTATTTCTACTCAATGTTCATACGTTTAGTCTTGGTGCCCTCCAAGATTCCATGAGTACCTAATCTGTGTTCAGCATATTGGTGGGCATGGCCTCTTGGAGACAAGCCTGACCTGGCCTTATGCCAAGTTGCTCACTTGCTTCTGATAAGGAAACTGGCAAAAATGATCGGGAATAAGGAAAACTAGAATAACTTACACTCAAGTTGGAATCAGAGTGCCTGGAAAGAAGAGCTCTGTCTTTGGGCTAAGATACACCTGGATAAGGACCCGAGTAATAGTACAGTGGGGAGGGTGTTTGCCTTGTACATGGCCAATCCCCGCTTCCACACACCCCCCAGCATCCATATGGGTCCCTGAGCCCCACTAGGAGTGATCCCTGTGCAAAGCCAGGAGTAATCCTGATTATAGCTGGGCATGGTCTAAAACAGCCAAAAAAGATACACCTGGATGGGCCTTAGATGGTGAGTAGGTGTGGTGAAGACTAGCTTTAGGGGACAAAGACAAATTTGCAATCACTTACTCAGCCCCAGGGATGGGAGAAGAAAAACAAAAGTGGGTCAAAATTATCTAGAAGGTCTGATGCATGAAGGACAAGCAAACCTCCTTCCACATCATAATCAGAGAAGTTGTTCATAGGTCCTTTGAGACCCAATTGATAGTGGAGTTTGGTTCTTCACTGTCCTACCCACCTGACTTTCTCCCATGCCTCAGTAAGAGGTGCTCTACCACTGTACTGAAGTAAGGCTCAGCTTCTCCCATAATGTGTCACAAGCCGGCAGTAACCCTAGAATTGCACATCCTGTAGGGTCACAATGAAGAGAGGAGAATAAGAGGGGAGCAGCTACAGAGGTAGGTATCAGGGGTCCCCTTCTTCCAGTTCCACACCCCTCTCTTCTCTCATGGTTGCTTGCTGGACATTTGAGTTTAACAGCACATTGAATCCACAGAAATGAGCCGGAGCAGTGGCACAAGTGATAAAGTGTTTTCCTTGCATGTGCTGACCTAGGATGAGGATCAAGGTTTGATCCCCGGGCCTCTCATATGGTCCCCCAAGCCAGGAGCAATTTCTGAGTGCATACCAGGAGTAATCATCACTGGCATCACTGGGTGTGGCTCCCCCCCAAAAAAAAAACAAACAAAATAAATGGAGATAGTACTGAGATCTGTGAATCAGGGGAAATTGGTACTAGGAAGGGAGGGAGGATGAGAAAGGAAGAGAGAGAAAGAAGTAGTAAGAGGAGGAAGAGGAAAGAGAAATAAAGAGAGAGGAGAGAAGGTAAAAGGGAAGAGGAGAGAGAGAGAGAGAGAGAGAGAGAGAGAGAGAGAGAGAGAGAGAGAGAGAGAGAGATATGCAGGAGCTCAACAAAATAAGAGCTTGATGTGTCCGTGAGATTGGTGGAGCCTGGGAAGCAGGGAAGGAGGACAAGGTGCATAAGTGACAGGAAACACAGCCAATGAGAGGAGAGGATTGTAGACAAGGAGATGAGAATATGGGAAAACTGTTCTCTACAGAGCAGAAACTCCAGACTCAGAACAGCATCAGTACTAGTGCATGGGGGTACTCCGGGATGCTGAAAGGGAAAGAAAGAGAGAGGAGAAGGGAAGAAAGGAAGGAACGAAGGAAGAAAAAGTAAGGAGGAAGGATGGAAGTATAGAGAAAGGAAGACTAGAGGAAGGAAGACTAGAGAAAGGAAAAAAGGAAGAAGGAGAAAAAGGACAGAAGGAAGGAAGGGAAGGAGTGAAAGATGAAGGAAGAAGAAAGGGAAGGAGAGAGAGAAAGGAAGGAAAGAAAGAAAGAAAGAAAGAAAGAAAGAAAGAAAGAAAGAAAGAAAGAAAGAAAGAAAGAAAGAAAGAAAGAAAGAAAGAAAGAAAGAAAGAAAGAAAGAAAGAAAGAAAGAAAGAAAGAAAGAGAGAAAGAGAGAGAGAAAGAGAGAGAGAGAGAGAGAAAGAGAGAGAAAGAAAGAGAGAGAAAAAGAAAGAAAGAAAGAAAGGAAGGAAGGAAGGAAGGAAGGAAGGAAGGAAGGAAGGAAGGAAGGAAGGAAGGAAGGAAGAAAGAAAGAAAGAAAGAAAGAAAGAAAGAAAGAAAGAAAGAAAGAAAGAAAGAGAAAAAGAAAGAAAGAAGAAAGAAGGGAGAAAGAAAGAAAAAAGAAAGAAGAAAGAAAGAAAGAAAGAAAGAAAGAAAGAAAGAAAGAAAGAAAGAAAGAAAGAAAGAAAGAAAGAAAGAAAGAAAGAAAGAAAGAAAGAAAGAAAGAAAGAAAGAAAGAAAGAATATCTCTGGGAGATGGGAGATGGAGCCTGCATAGGTGATGGGTAGAGGAATGAGAGAAATTATAGAATGAGAATTATAGACTTCAAATAATAAATCTATGCCAAGAAAAGTGATACAATATGGTTAGAAAAATAACTCTCAAAAGAAGTTGTATTTTCAAAAACGTTTGAAGTCTGACATTTTAACTTTGCCTCTTCCTGTTACACGATAGAATCACAGCCCCTTTCAGCTCCTCCCTTGACACACATAGATCTCTCCATAGATCTCTCTCCCTCCTTGCCCGTCTCTCTCACACAAAAATACACACAAACTCCTTACCAGCACTTCCTTACTTTCCATCTAAAGCTTCCTATTCTCTCTTCTGTCCTCTTCCGCAATGCACAAACGTTTCTCATAAAATTTGAGTTTTTTTATTAATCAGATAATTAATTTTTTGAATTTGGAATCATACTTAGTGGCGCTCAGAGCTTATTCTTGGCTCTGCTGAAGGTATGATTGGGGAACCGACCCCATGGGGTGCTGAGGATTAGATTCAGGTCTACTGCTTTGCCAGGCAAACACCTCACCTTTAGTCGGTACTTTTATTCTCCCATTCTATCCTGACATCACACCACCCTGGGCACAAACTACCTCTGTGTAAATTAAAGGCTCAAGTCAGGCACAACCCTTAGACACTGATCCCTTGAGTGTTAGAACCAACAATCAGTGTCTTCATTCATTAGAAGAGTAAGGAAATCTGAGACACTTTGGGCATATGCAGAATGGTCAGGCTGGGGACCAGGAAAATAATGTAGAATCTACTTTACCCTGATGGTTTGGTTTCTTTTCTTTCCCAAGTGGAGGAATGGGGTGTTAGAAGAGAGTGCTAGCCCAATCTCCACTGGGACCCCTTTCTGAGTGAGGGAAGATGGTAGAAAAGCTAGGATGTGTGTCTGTCGTTGGCTTGGTTTGGCTCCCAGGGCTGGGACGAAGTTCTGGGTTCTGCGGCCAGGAGCAGAGTTTTCCCAGGATAATAGCAGCTATTCCAATGCATATCAGCGCTGGAGATGCCCGAGAGACGAATCAGAGCACCACCCGGCTTTTTTATTTTTTTATTTTTTGCCTGGCTGAATCAATAATTAAGTGTATTCTAATAGTGCAGTTTTGCTCGAGATCCTCATTTGGCTCTGGCATTAGGTCTCAATGAAATATTTAGTTGACAGGATACAGTTAGGGAGCAAAACCACATTTCTGTCTGTATACTTTAATTTTTCTAATGATGAGAAACCGCAGTCTGTCTCCCGGCCCTGGTTGCTGTGGCCCAACCTCCCACACCCCTCTCACTTCTGCTGGAAAAAAAAAAAAAACGAGGCCCACACAGGCTAGCCTCCACCTTCATGTGGGGTCCTGGAGCCAAGAGGGCCATCCTGCTCTCCAAGATTAATAAGCAGGAAGGTGGGGTGCAAAGGAGAGAGGCAGGGTGCATAGAGACATGGGGCTTTAACATAAGGGGTCCTTGCCACAGTGAGAAAGGGTGACTTGGGATTCTCTTGGCTCAGGGCCTAGGAATCAAACTTAGGCAGACAGACAAGGCCCATGGGCCTAGCTCACCGATGCTCTGCTGTGGGCACAGGGAAGGTGTCTTGACTACACCGGGCCTCAGTGCCTTGCCTGCTGGGCAGCCCTGTGAACAGGACGTGCTGAGCCTTCCCAAGTGTCCCTGAGTTGCCCTGGCTGGGGCCAGCTGGAGGGTCCACCAGAGAGAAAAAGGCAAGGCGCTCCCACATCGGGGCGCAGAGTGGCTGCAGAGCGCTAATTACCCACCCAGCTTGCTTTTCTGTGCCTCTATTTTAGATAAATATTTTGTATGCATTTGCTGGTGAAATGAGAACAGGAGGGAGGGGAGGCAGGGCCCGGCCAAGCAAAGCGTGTGGATGTGGAATGCGCGCGGGCTGGCGGGAGCATGGAGTGTTTGAGAAGTCAATCCATTCATCTCCAGCAAAGTGGGCAATGCAGAAAAGTGATATTTGTCTAATATTTGCTCAGCCTATTGTGTCTCGCTGTGCGTCCCCAGGTGTGCCGGCTTTCGGAGAAAGTTAATCACTGTGTCTTAAGACCTTCCCAGCTGTGCCATTTCTGAGCAAAAGGTACAGAAATGGGTTTTGTTGGGTTTAAAAAATCCTTCCTTCCTTCCTTCCTTCCTTCCTTCCTTCCTTCCTTCCTTCCTTCCTTCCTTCCTTCCTTCCTTCCTTCCTTGCTTTCTTTCTTTCTTTCTTTCTTTCTTTCTTTCTTTCTTTCTTTCTTTCTTTCTTTCTTTCTTTCTTTCTTTCTTTCTTTCTTTCTTTCTTTCTTTCTTTCTTTCTCTCTCTCTCTCTCTCTTTCTTTCTTTCTTTCTTTCTTTCTTTCTTTCTTTCTTTCTTTCTTCCTTTCTTCCTTTCCTTCTTTCTTTTCTGCTCGTTTCTTTCTTCTCTTTCCCTCTCCCCTTTCCCTTCTCTTTCTCTCTTCCTCCCTTCCTTTTCCTCACCCCTTTCCTCCTTCTTTGCCCATACTCACTTCCTCTTTCCTTCCTTCCTCTCCTCTCCTCTCCTTTTCTCCAGCCTCCTCTTCCCTTTGGCTCCCTTCCTCCTTTCCTTTCTTCCTTCCTCTGAAGACCCTCTGCACAAAGAGGAAGGTGCACAGTAAAAGGGAAGCACTCAACTCTTGTTCAGGGGCCTGCTAGAAAACTGTCCATCCCTATCCGCAGCCTCCTATGTGAGTGTGATTCATTTGCACTCACTTTTGCACTTTGATCCTCACAACACCCCTGAAGATAAATGAGGTGTTGGAGCTTTGCCCAACTCACAACCAGACCCACTGAAACCCAAATTGCTAAGGCAAGTGGTGAGGCCTGGTCCAGGAGGCCCTGATTAGGAGGTTCCTAGCCATGGAAGGAAGAGAAAAAGAAGCACTTTACTGTTGCCCAAGTGTTGATCAAAACAGACTCTGGGAAGAGTGAGGAAAGAAAAGCAGCATTGCTCCCCTCACACACCCCCAACATGACCTGAACATGACTTGTTGAGGGTGCCCAGGAACCCCATCCAGTGATTGGTATAGCACAGCTAACCTTTCTCTTGACTCACCCTCAGTGGTTAGTAGTTTTGCCATAGCTGATGCAGGCAGCTGGCAAGGCCTACAGATACCAGCACCAAGTTTCTCTGGTCAGATGCAGCAATGATGCCTGTGTTGATAAAGCTGAAGACATGTCCACAAACCAAGGCTTATTAGAGATCAGAGTTAAGAAGGAAGGAAGGAAGGAAGGAAGGAAGGAAGGAAGGAAGGAAGGAAGGTAGGAATGAAGGAAGGAAGGCAGTAAAGAAAGGAAGGACGGAAGGAAGTAACGGAGGAAGGAAGGGGAGGAAGGAAGGAAGGAAGGAAGGAAGGAAGGAAGGAAGGAAGGAAGGAAGGAAGGAAGGAAGGAAGGAAGGAAGGGAGGAAGGAAGGGGAGGAAGGAAGGAAGGAAGGAAGGAAGGAAGGAAGGAGGAGGAAGGAGAAGGAAGGAAGGAAGGAAGGAAGGAAGGAAGGAAGGAAGGAAGGAAGGAAGGGGAGGAAGGAAGGGGAGGAAGGAAGGAAGGAAGGAAGGAAGGAAGGAAGGAAGGGGAGGAAGGAAGGGGAGGAAGGAAGGAAGGAAGGAAGGAAGGAAGGAAGGAAGGAAGGAAGGAAGGAAGGAAGGAAGGAAGGAAGGAAGGAGAGGAAGGAAGGAGGATGGAAGGATGGAAGGGAAGAAACGAGAGGAGGGAGTGAAGAAAAGGAGAGAGAAAAGGAAGGAAGTTAGGAAAGAAGGGAGAAAAGAAGGAGGAAAGGAAGGAAGGAAGGGAAGGGAAATATGGAAGAAAGGAGAGAGAAAGGGAGTATGGAAAAGGGAGAAGTAGGGTGGGCAGGCAGGCAAGCATGCTTTCCTTCATTTCACAAGTTTTCCAGTATTTTTTAAACAAAATATCGCGTTCTCTCTCTCTCTCTCTCTCTCTCTCTCTCTCTCTCTCTCTCTCTCTCTCTCTCTCTCTCTCTCTCTCTCTCTCTCCTCTCTCTCTCTCTGTTGTTGTTCTTATTTCTGGCAGCAAATCCTGCCCAATCCTGCAGGACAAAAAGACATGAGTGCGTCCCCATCCCATTGGTGTTTAGTAGCATTTTCTCTCTCCCCCTGGTGGACTGTAACCTCGGGGTTTGCTAAACTGACTCTTACCATAGTCCTCAACGACCCAAGACAGGTTTTGCCCCAGTGGCTGAGTTAGAGGACAGGAGGAGAGAGCAGCCAGGCAGGTTCCCATTGGCTAGCGAGTCTCCCTGGTGGCAGAAGGAGTCTTTGTAGTCGATTCCTGATCATCACGGTCCTCCCATTGTTAATATTGTTGTTAAACTCCTGAAGCTGCCCTGAATGAAAGCTAATTATAATAATTAACAGAGAACTCCTGAACTTGTCAAACTGGTAATTATAAACCATGGGGACTTTTATCATTAATAGATGCCATGGTATGTGACGGCGCGGGGTGCTGGCAGGGAGAGGCGTACAGAAGAAGCTCCGGTCCAGAGCCAACTCCAAGTGTTGGCTGCCCTTGGCAAGGTGCCTGGCTGTCTCTGCTTCCCTGTGCCGAGCACCAGACACCCCCAAACATGCCCCCCCAGACACCACCACAGCAAGGCGTAGTCGCCTTTCTTCCCTGACTTGCATCTTCCTTTAATACAGACACATGCATGCGCTCTCTCTCTCTCTCTCTCTCTCTCTCTCTCTCTCTCTCTCTCTCTCTCTCTCTCTCTCTCTCTCTCTCTCTCTCTCTCTTTCTCACAGACATACACACACACACTCCACACACAAGCACACTGCCTCTTACACATGTCTACTAAGGGAATTTTGCTAATGGGGGTCACATCCTGGAGGCTTATGGAAGTGGGGAGGAGAAAGGTGACAACCTCAGAAGGAAATTTGCTGTTTTCTCTGTCAGCCCAGAGAAACCTAGGAGATTTAGGACTTAGGGAACTCTGCAGTGAGGTAGGGAGCTTGTCTTGCATGTGGCCAACCTGGAGATTCCTGGCACTCTATATTCCTCCAGGCACTGCTAGGGGTGATCCCAGAGTGCAGAGCCAGGAGTGAGCCCTGAGAACCAGCCCCCAAACAAAACAACAGCAACAGGGACAAAGAATCTTTTCAGGCCTTAGTTCCTATGTCCACAAAGTGGCTCTTAGCAATAATGCTTTTAGGGCTAATGGCAGTAGCTTCTTTAAATCCTATCTTGGTGTTATTAAGTCCCAAGAACTCATTGCCAGGGGCCTCCCTTTACCCTTTTACCCACCCACTTGCCTGCCTCAGCAGCTATAGGATAGATCATTTTCCCCCTGCAACATGATTTCATTGAGCACCTACTCAGGAAATGGACTTATTTTAGGCACTAGTGATAACAAGACACAATACCTGCCCTCAAATAATCGATAACCTCAAGAAGAAAGAGGGACATTTTGCCAAAGAGGAGCTGTTCAAATACAGTCTAGAATTCATCCTTGTTCCCATGAAGCTCTTTCCAGTGTCATGGGGGAGTCACGGGGGAGGCATCTCCAGATGCCAGGATAGAGACAGGCCCTGGTACGGACTCCCCAGAAGCCTTGCTCAGAGCGGAACTTCTCAATAACATGTTATTTTCTGGTACCTGGATGGACTGGATGAAAGCCTAGGCCCAGGCCAAGTACTTTTCTTCTGGAAATAAGTTGGGTCATTGGGCTGGAGAGATAACATGAAGGTAAGGCATTTGCCTTGCCTGCAGGAGGATGGTGGTTCGAATCTTGGCATCCCATATGGTCCCTCGAGCCTGCCAGGAGTAACCTCTGAGTGCTGCCGATGTGACCCAAAAATCAAATAAATAAATAAAATTTAAATAAAACAAAAAAATTAAAAAAAATGTTGTGTCATATGCCCAGGTGCAAACATGAGACTGGACTTTCAACTCTTCCAGGAGGGCCTCTGAATTCCTCTTGATTCTGTGTGGGCCCCTTGGGAACCAAAGTCTCAGCCCTGGGCTTGGGAGCTGCTGGAGCTCATCGAGACAGTCCATCTCCCTAGGGGCTGGGTGGCCCTCATCCCAGGTGTGGGGCTGCAGAAGATACAGCACAAGGAAGCATGCCAGGAGCATCCCAGAGTAGGGGTCTGTGGTGTGGATGACTGACCAGCATAGACAAAAGCAGGCTAGCCCCTCTCCTTAGGACTTACAGCCCTGGCCCTCCCCAAGCCTTCCCCATTCCTGTCCCTGCAGCCTCCTGTCTCTTCCTTGCCCCTGTTTCTAAAGCCTCCTCCTGGTCCCTCTCCCACAGCATCTTTCTTCCTCTCTGTCCTGCCCCTCCAACCTCCTCCCTGCCCTCTTCCCTAGCCTTCTCCAGTCTCCTCCCTAATCTCACCCCTTCCTCCTTGTCCCTGTGGCCTTCCCCCACCCATAAAAATACGTGTGCTCATTTCCTCCACTGAAGCAACCTCCTCCACAGAAGCACCCATAGGCGTGGAGCTGAAGGGCCTCACTCAAGTAAGCCCATCTTTGTACTACAACACATTCTCAGGACCAGGTCCCCTGAACTTTCTTCTATCCAGATGATCTTTCGCAAGTCCCTTCTAAACACAAATGTGGACGCAAGGTCAGCTAAGACAGCTCCCTCCCTGGACCTCTGGCATCTGGGGATCCTGAGGCTGGGAAGGGAAGACAGAAGAGGGCAGGAATAGGCAGGAACCAGAGGATCGGGGTTGTCAGCTCCACTCTCACAGTAATGGTTTGGCAATGTGGACACTGCTGCTAGCATAATGAGTGGAGCAAGGCAGTTCAAGGAAGAGATGGCCACAGAGCTCCAGGCTGGATTTTATTTTTAGTGCAAGCTCCAAAGTGATCAGAAGACCAGCCACCTCCCAATCCTTCAGCAGCCTTGGATGGGAATTTGGGGGAAGGGCTGACTGACCATAGAGAGAAGAGGGACAATGCCCTTAGCTAGTGGAAAGGGAAGCTAAGTACCAGATTTAAGGGTGGGGCGACAGGGATGGGGAGAGGTGACTGCCTTGGGAAAGTGTGGAAGTTTCTGGAAGATGAGAGTTATTAGAGAACCTGCCAGGCAGCTTACACTTGGTGACAAGTTAGTTCTGTGTCTCCTTTGCTGGCAGAGAGAGGGTCTGGCCAGCCCCACTAGCTTTATCTGGGTCGCCTCTAGCCAGACCCACAAAAGACCCATTTCCTGGGCAAGAGCCTTTTGTTTTCTGAGGGGGGCTGGGTGCACCCAGGAGAAGCCTTTGTTTCTGCAGAGGATTTGGAGACGGTGGCTGGTTTCCTGTGCTCTCCTCCTCATTCTTTCTGTGCTTTCCCGAGTTCGCCCATTCTTTCTGAGCTTTGCTGGACACAAAACAACAAATGGTCCTATTCACCCTGGAGATAAGATTGTACTTCCCCCAAAGTCACGCTGTCCCCTCACTGCTTCTGGAACTGTGAATAATGCTGCTTGGGGATATTGGTGTAGTTTTACCCTTGGCTTCCGGAGACTGGAGATTCCCTAGGCAGTCCCCAACGGGCAGTGCCTAGAGGACTGTGCCCCCCAGGAAGACTCACACAGGACATACACCCAGGAGAGTTTTTTTTTTATTTATTTGTTTTCTACCCTGCACTTAGTTCTGCGGACACTTTGTCAAAATATTTATAGAGACTGGCTTCTCTCTCTCCTTTTCTCCCCCCTGTAATGTATTTTTTTCTTGCCAAGACAAACAATAGTTTGAAGCACAGAATTCCCCACCCTTGCAAAAAGCTGGAAACCTGCAGCCCTGATTCCCTTCCATCTCCTAGAAGCTGCTAGGGCTGCAGGAGACTCGCATAGGGAACGAGGATGGCTGCCAAAGCCCTCAGCCAGTGGGGGACGGCAAAGCGCTTCCTCCTCCTTTAGGACTCTCGCCTCCTGGCCATGCCCTGCTGGACCCAGAGTAAGAGGCCTGGCTTTTCAGGGCCCGAGGTATAGCAGCTTTCGAAGACCACAACCTTAGGCGAGCAGCTTTAATCCTGACTTTGTTTAACTCCCTGGTTAGAGCTGGAAAAACACGCTGCCAACTTCTTCTGTTTGCTAGGGAGACTCAAAGGAAGGATAACGGATGGACCAAGCTGGTGAGTTGGCATGTGAGTTCCTGGAGCCAAGGGTGCACTCTTGTTATCCCTCGGGCCATCAGCCTGGATGCTTCTCCGGCATTGTTATTTCCAGAATCTAGTTAAAGGGAATCTGCCAGGTGTGTTTCCAGACTAAGATTGACATCCTGGCTCAAATCCTGGAAGCTGGAACGGATGAATGCCTTAGCCCATAACCATGGGAATCATTCCACTTCGTGTGAGGACTGTGAAGAAGTTTCAGAGAGTCAAGACAGATAATCTGTCTTCCAATAGGAAGTTCTTCCCCATTATTAATACCTTTACGCCATCCTTCCATGTTTATTAAACACCTTTTTTTTTTTTTTAGGGTATTAAACACCTTTTGTGCATGCCAGACCTTTGTGCTACATGCTCTTGAAGCCATTGATCAAGATTTGAGAAATGCATTGTGGAAGGAGGTTGGAACACAAAGAGTCAGTTAAGGGGGTACGCGCTAAGCACCATTCCCCCTGGAAGAGAGAGCTGATGAATCCAGTCTAGAAATTCAGGGTGACACTTGACCTGAGAAATGTGCACAGGATTTCACTAAGGCAGAGAAGCAAGGTGAGATTATTCAAAACTGAAGTCTGGATTGAAGGCACCATAGTAGAACATCTGCTGTCTTTCAGGGATGGGAGCTGAAGCGAAAGGAAGCAGCAAGATGAAGCGAGCTCTCCCTGGGCCATGATAGAAAGGAGCTGGATTTTCACCATCAGCTCCAGGAGTAGGGAGTGGAGGGAGGGGAGGGTATCTGTGACTCCATCCCGAATTTACATGTATACATACATACGGGTATCCACTGAGATCTTGTGCTTAGGACATTCTGTTGGTATGAAGAATAGACTAAAGTGAAAGAGAGGGAGCAAGATCAGAAGGGAGGCTCAGAACCATGTCACAAGAAATGACAATGATTCAGAAGCCAAGGAAAGTGCAGATGGACAGGGTATGGGGGAAGAAGAGAGATACAGTTGGAGAATAAACTTTGTGAATAAGGAAGATGGTTGTTGGGTGTCTGATGGCAGCATGGAGGAGGATAGTGATTTCTGTAATCTGGAGACAGAATATCCCAGGTATGAATGCTTCCCAATTTTGTCTTCTGGAATCACAGAGAAGTCAGGAATACATTTGATCATGAGACCCTCTCTGATCAGGCATGAGATTAAGAGGTTGAAAGACTCAACTCCCTTGAAGACTGAACATAAAAGAACCTCCCTTTCATTTCCAATTTATCTGGGGGTTTGGAGGGAGTCAATGTAATAATTTTGCACCATATAAATACAGCTACATTACTGTTTTACAGCTAAAATGACACCACTCTGTGATAGAATAGGGTAGAATTCTAAAGCCTTGGTGATTTGATTATTACTGACATAATAGATGGCTTTGTTTTTTTTAGATATAAAAATAGAATTCCATGTTTTTAAATTTAATGTTTTGAATATGCATTTTATAATAAAATGTGTCACATAAATATTAGACATTAATCCAATTTGAAAAATGAGCCAACTAGAAGGAAAAAATTCAAGTAGCTAATAATCATATAAAATCATCTTTGTTAGACCCAAGAAAATTCCATTTCAATCACAATGGAAAACCACTACACAGGCAGCCAAAGGGTGAAATAAAAAAGATGAAAAACACCAAGTGTTGGCATAAATGGAGAGAAAATGGCACTGATAGACTAGGCTGCTAGCAAGATGTGGCTTTGGACCAGCACTGGGCAGGCCTTCCAAGTGAGATGTTATGTCCACTTTTGTAGAGCAAAATGCAAATTATGTGACACAGCAATTCCAATCTCAACCCAAAGCCAAGAAATGCATGCATATGTACATACCAATTGAAGCCTCATCCCTCCTTTCTTCCTAGGTAACTTGACCTTACCTGCAAGACCCCGCCCATTCCTGGGAGGGGTCTTGGAAAAGGTAGATAAAGCCTTTAACCCAGAGGATTGGGGGCTCTCTGCTGCCTCTACTTCTTTTGGTTTTTGACCAGCATGTAGGTCAAAGGGAAGATGGCTGAAAGGAGTTAAGATGCAGGGCTAGCTAAGAATGGCTGTGCTTGAAAGGTTATAATATAGGCCACACACATGTGGTGAATAGGGCATGAATAAAGTTGATGCTTCCTGATGCCTGTCTCTGGATGAGTGATTCCGCCGTTCACCTAAACCTGGGACCCGCCAGCTGGATGGGGGTTGCGGAGCCACGTGGCCTGGGGTGGCAAAGAAATCCACCTCCATCCCTCTCCATCCAGCACCATCTTTAATTATTTAATGCAACACCAATTATAGGATGGATGGATGGACAGAAGGATGGATAGATATCCACTAAAAGTAGACTAAATGATAGCACATTAACAAAGCGATCACACAGCTCTGAGAATGAGCATTATATGTCTACATGCAGTGATTTTCATAGGTGTGACTCTTTAAGACATGCTTTACATACAGCTTTATTCTGTGAAGACATCACCATGCTGTGCTGTTTGAGGTCTGTGTGGTGGAACTATGGTAGGAGAATGGTAAAGAATAGGAAGTAAGGTTTGAATGAGGGGTAACTAATGTATTATGTGTTCTTTAGTTTTACTGTTTATTTTTTTATTTGGGTTATACCATGAGATGTTTAGGGCTTTCTCTTAGCTCTGTGCTCAGGGATCACTCCTTGCAGTGCTTAGGGGACCATATTGAACCCAGACCAGCTGTGTGCAAAGCAAGTATCTTACACGCTATACTATCTTTCCAACCAAATCTTTTCCTTCCTTCCTTCCTTCCTTCCTTCCTTCCTTCCTTCCTTCCTTCCTTCCTTCCTTCCTTCCTTCCTTCCTCCCTTCCTTCCTCCCTCCCTCCCTCCCTTCTATCCGTCCTTCTTGTCTCTCTCCCTTCCTTCCTTCCTTCCTTCCTTCCTTCCTTCCTTCCTTCCTTCCTTCCTTCCTTCCTTCCTTCCTTCCTTCCTTCCTTCCTTCCTTCCTCCCTCCCTCCCTTTCTTCCTTCCTTCCTTCCTTCCTTCCTTCCTTCCTTCCTTCCTTCCTTCCTTCCTTCCTTCCATCTTTCTTCATTCTTTCAAAAAGTTTCAATATTTCCTATTATGAACAATGTTTGATGTTTTTCATAATTATCTCTCATAAAAATTCCCTTCCATTTCTATTTTGCTTAGAGCTAAATCTCTAATTCTTGGAGCTAAATTGGATTTTATTAATTTTCCTTCCTGGTCCATTGAGATGATAATATTGCATTTATTTATTTTGTTAATATTTTGAGTTAGATTGTTTTCAAATATCTAACCAATTTTTCAATTTTTAAATAAGCATCTCTTGTTGGTCTTATTAAGGAGACTTCATGGTCTCCTTTCTACATTATTAAGTTACTGTTTGATGATAGCACAATGAGGATTTTTCTATCTGAATTTCAAACTTTTTTCTTTCTTGAAATGTTTATGCCACCTTTTGGTGTCAACCCTTAATTTGGTTAGAGGGATGCTCACTTGTTTTAAGTCCCTATAAAAGTTTTAGAAAATGTCACATTTTTTTCCTAAATTTTACATAGGTTTTACCCTAGAACCAACTATACCTAAAGTATGTATGTGTACATTTTAAACTATAGATTTGATTTTTTAATATAGAAAAAAATCATGTTTTCTTTTTTTCCTGTGTCACTTTTAGTTGAGTTTTTGTTGTTGTTGTTGTTGTTGTTGTTGTTTTGGTTTTATTGGGGGCTACACCCAGTGACACTCAGGGGTTACTCCTGGCTATGTGCTCAGAAATCACCCCTGGCTTTGGGGGACCATATGGGATGTTGGGGATCTAACCAAGGTCCATTCTAGGTAAACCACATGCCCTACCACTGTGCTATTGCTCTGGCCCACTTTTAGATGTGTGTTTTTTTTAAGGTGAAAGATTTATGTGATTTAATGAGAAACCAGAGTATTAGGTTGGGATATTTTTTTGTGTGTGTAGTTTTTGGGTCACACCCGGCAGTGCTCAGGGGTTACTCCTGGCTCCATGCTCAGAAATTGCTCCTGGCAGGCATGGGGGACCATATGGGACACCAGGATTTGAACCAATGACCTTCTGCATGAAAGGCAAACGCCTTACCTCCATGCTATTTCTCCGGCCCCAGGTTGGGATATTTTTAATGTACGTATGTCCACTACACCTATCGTTTAAAATGTATTGGTATAAAGCTGTTTATAATAACCTTCTATTATTATTATTTTTTTTGGTTCACACCTGGCAGTGCTCAGGGGTTAGTCCTGGCCCTATGTTAGAAATTGCTCCTGGCAGGCTTGGGGACCATATGGGATGCCAGGATTTGAATCACCATCTTTCTGCATGCAAGGCAAATGCTCTACCTCCATGCTATCTCTCCAGCCCCTGCCTTTTGTTATTCTTAATTATGTGGGATATGCAGTATTATCATCTTTCCATTCTTAATAAGAAGTTCTTATATTTGATGAGAGGAATATTTTTTGGTTCTTGAAAGTTCCAAGATGTAGAATTACTGGTACAAATTTTTTCCTTCTCTGGGCAATTATTCCCTGTATAAGGTTCTGACCTCCTACCATCTCCTTTAGAAATAATTTCAGGTTCAAAAAGATAGATAAGCACTCCCTAAATACTATTATCACCTTTGTCAGTCCCTTAACTTTTCAACTTCATAATAATTTTTAAGACTAAAATTTGTACTATTAACTTTTGATTAAAGTATAATACATATACACAAAATGTGCACCCTATCCAAAAGCATACCTATAATATCAACAGACCCTGTGAGTAAATTTAGGAATTGGATAATCTGTGTTCATTTACATTCATTCTCTCCATTATTTCTTCTTGGCCACATCCAACTGTGTTCAGGGGTTACACCTGGCTCTGTGTTTAGGGGTCAATCTTGGAGGTGCTCAGGGGCCAATTCAGTGCCAGAATTTGAACAGGATTGACTACAATAAAGGCTGAAATATCTCTCTGGTCCCAAACTGAAACCATATCCTAAAGTTGTTATAGATGTGGAAAGATCAAAAAGCTCAGACAATGTTGGCATAAACATAAAGATAGAAATACCATTTTCTAAGCCATAGTAATTAAGGCAGCCCCATAGAGTAAAGATAGAGTTAGATCAGAAGAGTCCAGCAAAAAGTATGTATGCATATTAATATGGACATCTACTTGCAGAAGAATGGGGCAAGGACAATATTTTCTGCCAGAGATGTTGGGACAAATAAGATTTGACCTTTACAATATAGCATATGCAAACAATTATTAAAATATTTATTAAAATTAAAATTATTAAAAATCATGTGGTTTACATTTCTAAGAATGGAAGAAAAACCATAAAGTCTCTATATGACAATATAAAACATGATCTCTATAAACTTGGGAGAGAAGCAATTCTTTGAAAGGACACGAAAGTTCTACCTCTGAAGGAAAAGACTGACAAATTAGTCAACATTGAAATTAAGGATTTATATTAGTCAAAATATATCAGTGAGAATGGGAAAAATGGCAGAGACCCCCCAAAAAGAATTTGCAATCCCCCTAAACTTTGCCTATAGCATACAAAATAATTTCATATAAGTCAATAAGATAAAGGCAATCCAAAAGAAAGGTAGATGAGAAAGGCTTTTACAAAGAAACTACTGTACTGACCAATAAAAATGAGAATGAGAAACAAAAAAAGGAACCAAAATTAAATACTACCACACACTCATCAGAATTGCTTCAAGTATACAGACAGGCAATGCCAAGTATTATGGAATATACAGAGTGAGTGGCCACTCATACATCTTGGACAGAACTGTACCTTATCACAATTCTTTGGAAAGTAGTTTGCCATTATCCTCTGAGCTGAAAATAATTCTATGACCCAGCAGTTTCAACCCCAGGCACATATCCAGCAAAGAAAGATTTCTTATATGCAACAAGTCATACGCCAGGATGCTCAGAGCAACATTATTTATAACAGCCCTAAATTGGAAGCAATCCCAGTCACACCCACCCAACAGTAGAACAGACAAACAAGAATGGTATATTTGTACAACCGTACATCACATGGCAATGAAAATCACACATTCAAGATACGTACAGTTGCATGGATAAATTGTGTCTCTGGTAGTGATGTTGATGTGGTAATGATATAGTCCTGTAGAATGGTGCCAGGTATGTAAAGTGAAAAAAAAAAAAAAAAAACAACCAACCACCCAGGTAATACTAGTCAATAAATCTAGAAGCCAAGAGAGAGATAGTGTTTGGAGAGGAGAGAGAAGGGAATGGGTGAGGAGTGGAGAAAAGGGGACTTTTAAAGTGCTAGAGATATTTACTTCTCATTCTGAATAATGGCTTTACAAGGATTTGTTTTATGATAATTTATGGAGCTATGGCTTCCTGTTTTGTACATATTTTTATGTGAATGTGATACTTGAATAATAATTTTTTGTGAGAAATAAGAAAAAAATATCCATATTAAACTAGAAATAGATGAGCCCTAGACTACCTAAGTAGAGAGGGAAGGAAAAGGTCAAGGAGATTTAGTGAGGAGAGGATAAATTAGCAAAATATGGATGTACTTCAAATAGCAAATTCCCAGAAAATGAAAATGAAACTGCTGCTTTTTTTTTTTAAAACCAAAGTCAACACTCAACCTTTTATTTTTTTTTAAGCCTTCATAAATCATGCAAAGCAGGCTGCTTGTCTTGGCAGTTCCAAACTAAAATTACTCTACGCAGATTCACGTGTCTGCCCCATTTGAAAGTAAATATGGCTCGACCAAGGCATGAAGGTAAACTGACAGATTCTTGGTGGCCGGTTTCTTGCTGTAGCTTATTGTGCTTTTTTAAAAACTATCTTCTGGGGGCTCACAGTCAGAGCCTGAGGGTCTAGTGCACATGAAGATCTAGAATATAATAGCATTTTCTACTTCCCATGACTAAGCCTCAGTTTCCCCTTTCAACAATGGGGAGAATACAAATGCCTGCCTCCCAGAGCTCTGAGAAGAACAGCACTTGAAGTGTATGCCCATGTACATGTATACACACACACACACACACACACACACACACACACACACACACACACACACACACACACCCCACTCAATCCTTCTGGGGCCTTGCTCCTGGAAGGGATGGCTCTAGCTTCCTCCTGGGCTCCCATCTCCTTGGCAACCTCCATCTCAGATGTCAATATCCTTCTGCTCTTCCCAACACCCCTCCCTCTGTCATACTAGGGAAGAATCTGATATTAGTAATTTATATTCTAAGGATTGATTGATTATTCTCCGGCTGGAGCTCAGCCAGGCGTTTGCATTTTATGTCTTTTATCCCTAATTGTGGCATGAAAGACTTTTTCCCTTGTTAAAAGAATTGGAGACATCAGCAAGAAGGTGGAAAGCTCTGGGGGTAGGGAGAGAGGGAGCTTGAAATTACATTAGCCAGATGCTGCGGGTTCTGAAGGTGAATTTGATTTGGCCCTTTGCAAGTGCCTTTGATTATGCTGGAGTTGGAGTGAAGAAATCAGAGCCATGGGGATGGGGAAGGGAGCACTATGGCCTCCTGCTCCCTGAGAATGGCGAGGTGGTAGGTAGTCTCTGGAGGCTGTGACTTCTCAAGGCATGTAGAGAGAAATTGAATCCCTGAGCCAAGTCCCTCTGACACTCCCAAGTATGACTTTCTGACTCTCCCCTTCTCAACTGGAACTCAGCCCTGTGCTGACCTCCAAATGCCTGCTTCCATCTACCTGTGTCCCAACACCTTGTGTCAACTCAGTTTGACTTGACTTTACTCTTTGAGATTGTCCTCGCCTTATTTCCCTTTATCTGGCCTCCTAGAATTAGGGCATTCTTTCTGCACTGTTGCATAAAAGGAAATGTGGTTTTGTTTTTTGGGTTTTTTTTTTTTTTGATTAACAAGGCGATTGGTTGCTTCAAATATATTAGAAGGAAATGCAAGTGGAAAAAAACTCAAGAGACTAGAGAAAAATCTCAGATCCACACCTGTGCTTGGGTTTCAAGTACCCGAAGAGGGAGGGCGGGAGAGAAGCATTGTCTGGGAAAACCCAGCTCCACCGTAGAGAGAAATGCCATGAGCATATACAGAGCAACAAAAATGTTGGTAGACACATCTTTGACAAATGGGGTCTTGCTGAAACTGTAGAAACATACTCTAAGATAGGGTTCTGGGGCTGCCAAGGGAGACCCAGATAAGGAAAGAAAGGTGGAAGAAGTGCTGTGCTGTTTGTAAAAAAACAAACGAACAGGAAAAAAAAAAAAAAAACAATTAGCCAGATGTACAGCCCTAGCTGCAAAACAGAGTTGAGTTTGGGGATGGTTCTCACAAAAAGTATATTTGAGGATGAATTTACAAGTTATTACCAATAAATGTTTATTTTATGGGATGGCATAAAATTTCTCGATCAGAAAGGTATTGTGGGGGGAAAGAGCTTTAGGAAGCCCTGCATGAGAAGAAAAGACCTTGTGTGCAATCTAGATAAAGAAAAAAAAATTGTGTATGGCTTTAACAGAGAAGTGTTGTTCAAATCTGTTCATTCCAGAAAGTTCCCTGCTATTCCCAAATTCCATGCCTCTCTCCTTCCCATTTTCCTCTTCTTCCTACCCCACTCACCACAGGCCCTCTCCCTAGCCCTCTACCCCTCCAAGGCCTTCCCTGGATCAGCCTCCAGTATATAAGCACCACATAGTCCTTTTCCAGATCTTTCTGCAGGAAGAAATCCCTTCTAGCTGCACTCACATGCGCACTGGAAGAGGGGGGATGAGAAAGGATGGGGGAGTCGCTAAATTAGCAATGTTCACTCAGTGTGCTCTTGCTTTAATCCAGGCTGTGAGCTTGACAGGTCTCCGAGTAAATGACAGCAGATGTGTCCATCAGGCCGACGGATATATTACTGCTAATCCCAGACAAGGCGGCACAAACACACCGCGCCTGGCCCCCACGCTGTGTCGGTCTTAATCCTCCGCTAATTGCGCTGGGCACGCTGCCTGCACACCTCTGTCTCCAGCCCACGCCCTGTGCTCCTCTGCTTGGGATCCACAGACCACACTGTGTCTCTTTTTTTGTAGGAGCCGCGGTAGAGCGGTCCAGCAAAGCTGGAGCATGCAAGTGGTTGGAGAGAGGACAGAAAACACTGCAAGATAAGAAGGGAAGAGGGGTGCCAGAGCCAGGAGTCTTGCTTTTGCAGGCCCTCAGCTGCTGGGTAGGGTTTCCAAATATGCTGGGACCTGTTATACCTCCCTCCATAGTAACCCAGACTTGCTACCTTCACTTTAGAGCAACTGGCACCTGTGGATTGCCCACCTGGTGGGTGCCAGGCAACTTTGTTGGAGACACTGAGAGCAAGTGGGTAAGGCAAGTCTGCACTGGGATAGAGATTTAGAGAGAAAAGGTAGTGGGAGTTTACTTTCTCCATTGCACCTCCTTTTGGATATTTTTTTTTCTAGTTTTGGGCCACACGTGGAGGTGTTCAGGGGTTACTCCTGACTCTGAGCTCAGAAACTACTCCTGGCAGGCTTTGGAGGACGATAAAGGATGCAGGTATCAAACCTGGGTCGGCCATATGTAAGCACTGTTGTGCTAATGCTCCAGCTTCTCCTTTAAGGTTTCAAAGTCTTCTGTACTGAGGCTGGAGCAATAGGGTGGTGGGTAGGACACTTGCCTTGCATGTGGCTGGCCCAAGCTCGATCCCTGGCACCATATATGGTCCTTCAAGCACTGCCCAGAGTGATCCCTAAACACAGAGGCAGAAATAAACCCTGAGCATCAAAGATGTGACACACCCCAAAATAACTAAGAAAAGTCAGCTGTGCAGCATGTGCAATACGTGTGCACATGCCAGAGTCTGTTTTATGTCCATGTTTCCCTTTGCTTCTTTTTCGTGGCATGCATGGGGTCATGCGCTGTTGGGATCACATACTCTTGGTTTTGGGGCCTGGCACTGAACTTGCTGGAGGTTGTACATTTGGGCTGTGGTGCTTGCAAGGTGCCCTCCCAATGTGGCCCTGGTGCTCAAACACTTTTGGGGTGGCTGCTTTTATGGGGTACACACTTAGCCTTGGTTGCTGGATGATGTATCCCCAAAGGCAGCACTCCCTGGGCATAAAGTCAATGACTTCACACTAGCAAGGCAGGCATTTTGCCCTGTGCTGTCTTCAGCTCAGTGGTGGGACTTTAGATACTTGCCATCTGTCACAGTCTTATGCTCCATAATAGGTGGGACCCAGGTTGCCACCCTCTGGTGGCCCTGCAGCCCTGGAAATTTTGTAGGATTTGACAACAACAGCTCTACCCAACCATGACACAAACTATGTGTTGGTGCCTCTCTCCCTTTTTCTTTCTCTCTCCCTTCTCTCCATTTCTTCTCTCTCTCTCTCTCTCTCTCTCTCTCTCTCTCTCTCTCTCTTCCCCCCCCCCCTCTCTCTCTCTCTCATTTTCCCATGTTCTTCACTGAATCTTCCAGGTGTTCCTTGTGGCCCTTGAGTGTAAAAATCCACCACTAATGTTGCTATTGAACAAGACAAAATTGCCTGACAACACATCTCTCAGGTCGCAGCCCTGCTGTTTGGCAATAGACAGACCATTATGCAACATTGTCAGAGCTTAATGTATTGTCAACATCTCTGCACAGCAGACTTTATAGATTTATTTTATTCTTTTAACTCCTGTATAGTGTTTCATTGGGTCAATGTATTAGAAGCTATCCCTCTGTTTTTTTTATTTTTTATAGGGCTGTCTGGCATTTGAAATATAGCCACACTCTGGATTATGCAAAATATAGTGACTATTTTCTATAACCCAAATTAATGTGTATTCAAGAAAGGTAACTGCTAAGAGGTCACATAAATTAAATGAAGGGGTTGGGGAGATTGCTCAAGTGGAAGATTCGTGCCCGGCATATGTGAGGCCCTTGAGTTCAATCCCCAACCCCAGCATGCCTGAACTGCAGCAGCTCTGGGTCTGAGCACTGAATCACCAGCACAAGTACTAACCTACTACATCCACAAGGGCAGCTAGGGAGTGCCCTTATAAATACAAGCACCATTTCTAGGAGCAAATATGCCCACCCTCAGCCAAAATGATGACAATAACATAAATAAATAAAATAAGTGAAAATATAGTGAAATGAACACATGTATGTGAAAGCTAACCAAAAGCCTTTTAAAAAGTAAATTTGTATAACTTATTTACACAGTAACCATCACCCACTACAAAAAAAGAAAAAAAGAATAAACTTTTTTTTAAGGGAAATCCACTTAGTTTTTATTTATGATTGGTTTGTTTGTTTGTTTGTTTTTGTCACATCTGGTGGTGCTCAAGGGTTACTTCTGACTCTGCACTAAGTATCCTGGCGGGCTCAGGGGACCATATAGGATGTCAGGGATCAAACCTGACTCAGCTGCATTCAAGGCAAGCCAACTACCCACTGTACTATCACTCTGGTCCCCAAATTTTGCTTTTGCTTTTGAGCTATACCCTACAATGCTCAGGATTTACTCCTGACTCTGTGCTCAGAGAATCACTCCTGGCAGGGCTCAGGGAACCATTTGGGGTGCCAGGAATATAACTTGGGTCATGTTGGCTATGCATCAGGCAAGCACCCTGCCTGCTGCACTATCTCACCATTCCCTAAAGAACAAACTTCAGAGACACATGTGTGAATAATAAAGATGATGTTAGTGACACAGCTTCACAAAAACAGCAGACATAATGGACAGAAAAGAAGTGGCTGAAGGAATCTAGGAATGAAGGGATGTAGTGAAACTGCATTGGCTCCAAAAAGTGACGAAGGACATTTTGGGATGATGACCCTCATATCCATCTTGATTTGAGTTGTGACTAATTTATCCATATTAATAAAACATCACCATTAACAGGAGTTGCCAAAGCCCTTATTGTATGCAAATGATAACTCCATAAAATTGATTTAAGAATTAAAGACAAATGACCGGAGGATGCTGCCCACCTCAGAATGCTTTCATGTTAGGATGTGTTAAGCAAGTTGGCATCAATTTTTTTTTATTATTTGTGCAATACAGCGCTGACTCTGAACATTGCTTATTTATTGGGTCTACCAGAAATCCTAACCAAAGGCTTAGTGGTTCACCATTGTACTCCATTCTGACTGGCTGAACCCCAATCTTTACTTCCCAATTAGCAACACTTCCAGAGTTTCTTGCTGGACATGTTTAGACATTGTTCATGTTGGGTCAAGGAAAACTTGACTTTGTTTTCTTGAACTCAGCTTTCTCCTAAGCCAAGCACCAAGCTCTGGAGCAGTGGTCCTCAAACGATGGCCCACGGGCCACATATTGTATTTGTACCTGTTTTGTTTCTTCATTGCAAAATAAGATCTATGCACTGTGCATAAGAATTCGTTCATAAGTTTTGTTTTTACTATAGTCAGACCCTCCAATGGTCTGAGGGACAGTGAACTGGCCCCCTGTTTAAAAAGTTTGAGGACCCCTGCCTGGAGTCTCAGTTTTCAGGCCAGAACTAAGCTTTGATTAACATGTCTTCTGTTCAGACCTTAGTCTCTTTGGGGCTCTCTTTAACTCATTTCTGGGAGTTGCCTTGGGAGGGGAAGTGTCCATAAAGGACTTCCCCCAAGGGCTATCATTCTCTCCTAAATAGGAAGATTTACTTTGACTTATTCTCCAGAGCCTACAAACAAAAGAATTCCTATATTTTGGGTCTAGTACTTTTTAGGGGTGCAGTGCTTAGAACTCAGTTATTACTCCTGTCATGTCTATTCAGGTCAGATGTGTGCAAGGTAAATGTCTTCTGTACTATCTCTCTGATCTCTGGGTCCAGTTTTTATAGTTGTGACAGTTGTTGTGATACCAAAGACCAGTACCAGTACCCACTATTTCATAGGAATCAGAACAAGCTGAGGAGTGCATCTTATATTAATTTGATTCTACTCACATTTAAGGAGTAAACAGAAATAAGACAATTAAGGGGACAGAAAATTAGAATAAGGTACAACAGCAATAAGAAGGTAAAAAGAGCAGACAACATGGAATAAGAAACACTGATGCCAGCATATATCTTTCTTCAGTTCTTCATTCATGGTGCTGTTCTTCTTTTATTTTGTTTTCTCCAGCCTTAATTTCTGAAAACTATGTTATTCAGACCCCAGGTCTCTTTTGCCAAGTGTCAACTAACCAATAAGATTTCTCATCTTTTCTTTTTGCTTTTCTATAGTAGAGGTTGAGTTCCTAGAATTTTGCCTCTCAAGGACACAACTGTATCTTTAGCCACATCTATTTTACTGGTAGACTCATTAACTTAAACTTGTTTTCTCTAGTGATCTCAGTTTCTTTTATTTTCCCTTCCTTTCCCTGAGTTGCTGTTCTTGTTTCAATGAGGAAGACTGCAAATTTGTCAGACTGAGATGCCCACACACTTGACTATGGTGTTCATCAGGGTTCACACATTTCAGTTGTGTATGCACACATTTGCCAAGGGTTGCAAATTTGTATAAGGTACTCTCACCTCTTTTATTGTGACATACACCTAGTTATGTTATACTGCAGACATTCAAGACCCCATTCAGTGCACATTGTCAGCTCTGGGAACTGAACTTAAGGCATTGGTCTGCAAGTCAGGTTTGCCATTGTGCTATCCCCCAACCCAGGTTCATTTATTTTTTTAAGTAAACATAAAAGAAGGCCTTTTTTTGCTTTACTTTTCTGTTTTGAACATCAGTAGGCCACACCTAATGATGTTCAGTGCTTACTCTTGGTTCTGTACTCAAGAATCACTCCTGGTTAGATTCAGGATCCAAATGGGATGCTGATGAGTAAACCAGATTGGCCATATGTACAGCAAATGCCCTACCCACAGTACTATCTTCAGCCCCCTATTGTCTATTTAAAAAAATGTGATTGCATTATATTTGATTTGGGGCCATACCCTATTGTTCTCATACACTACTCCCAAATCTTTGCTCATGGGATCCCCTGGAGGTGTTTCATAGGACCAGGTCATTCCAGGGATGGAACTGAAGTCTTCTGCATGCAAGGCAGGTGTGTTCACCTTTGAGTTCTCTTTCCAGTCCTGATTGCATCACTGTATGGTTACAGTAGCCTCTCCTCTGTACACAAAGTTCACTCTGCTGCTTTTATCATCTAAGTTCAGCTCTTCCTGATCACCTGGCATCTTCACCTTCTTTTATCACAGATTTTACCTGTGCATGTTGAAGCTCTGATTGATATTTGTGAAGGGTGGACACTACTCAGTTGTTTAGTTAATTGGTGTGAGTTTTATGATCCCTGTCATCAGGTTTATAGTTAGGTGCCAGAAGACTGATTGCAGGGGTGGATAGTAGAGTCCTTTGTAAGATATGTGGGTAAAGGTAGGCAAATTGGTGGGGAAAGGGTGTAACTTGCCAAGATAAGGATGACACTATTCTGGAGAGGGAATGTTTGGAGAAATATTTACTTCTGAAATTGTGTACTTTGGTATTTTCCCCCACTCAGGATCTGCTCTGCTTTATATTCAAGTGCAAACATTCACCAGGAGTCCTTTAGACCTTAAAGGCATTTTAGTTACCTGCCAGACCATGTTTTATGGGAAAGCCAGAGTTCAGTTCCACCAAGCCCAGTGAATTTATGAGGAAGGAGGTGGGTCAGCCACAGGGCGAAGAACTCAGCCATTGGAAAACAGCCAGTAACTCCTCATCCTCCAAACAACAAAGCAATTCTATACTTAAGTCCATCATTCACATAGAAAGGCAACTCATACTGATAGAGAGAAGAGGTAAGAGCCCAATGCATGCATCCACTTCTGTTTATAGAAGCTTTTTGCAAGCCACATTCACAACTTCTGTGCAACTCTGATTTTGCTTCTTAACGAAACCGATTCAAAGCTATGAGAAGGAGCCGGTGAGGTGG